>NC_079172.1:606911-715911 GCF_947568905.1 Ostrea edulis | reverse complement strand
ATGCATTGCTCGACTGCCCCTGATACAATTCTACAAACATACAGTTTACCAGAGGACGGATCATCTAGGGACGAATCAACTGTAGGACGGATAAACCTGACACCGGATGGTCTGACATGGATGCAATTCGAGGAGTTCCGATTGACATGGATGGCATTCAACCGTCCGAATTTACTCTTACTTTACTCTCACATAAGGCTGTGAATATTTTGGCTTTAATGATTAATTTGTTTTAAAGTTTTCTTTTTTCTATTTAAGTAACAAAAACGCTGACCGGTAAATATTTCTTCAAAACAGTCAATTTCATCTATTCACAGGTGACCCCCCATAACATCACTGCATACAATATTTTCCGTTCCATTTTCTGTTCCGCGTTTTAGCAACACCCATGAAATTTGAAAAACCCGTCTGTCCTCAATATTTCTTTCATGGAACTCAGGCTAAACCAAATAACCAGAGGAATCTAAATAAATGGTACCTACGTGTCATAGTACTGTACCCGACAGTCATTTTCGCTAAGTATCCGCAAATATAAGCTTTCTGTCTGATCACGCTGATTCGGCATCCATCTTCGTTTTCGCCGCAAGTGTCTTCTGCTTCATCAAGAAAGACAACTCTTGTTTTAGCAATCGTACATTCTCGAGTCTTTCCGGCAAGTGAAATACAACACATTCATATTCCCGAGCTTACGGAATGACCCGAGAAGTTCCTTTCAAGATTTTTTTTATTTTTTTATTTTTTTTGGTGGCGGATCAAGAAAATTTTGCAACCAAAGAGAAGGAAGGGGAGATCTTTTTATATGTCCCCCCGCCCCCCCCCCCCCAACTACCATAACCAAAGGGGGGTTGGGGTACACGTACTCCCGTATCTTTTAGATCTGCAAACGTAAATTCTAAAAAATCTAAATTAAACTTTGGCTATAACATCTAAATATAAATTGAAAAAAAATGTCAGCGTACATTTTCATTCTTGACACCCCTCCCCCATTTTTACTCACCCATGGCGTGACGCCATTGTGCAACATGATTTCAGGTTTGCTCCTATATATGTGTAATCTTCAATATATTTTCAAAATTTCTACAATAGCGGATCTGGACCTTTTTTTTAAATGAGAGAGATGCAACCCAAGTGTGTACCTTTTTCTCCTACCCCCCCCCCCCCCCCCTTCCCCATGTAAACGTGGAGATCCCAAAATGGCAAAAATGGACTGTTTAAAAAACAAACATAGGTGCATGCCTATAAACAAAATTGATATGTTTTTTTTAAATCAAGACCCGCTACCCCCCCCCCCCCCCCCCTCCCCTCCCCATCCACCCCGTCCCGCTAGATCCGCCACTGCTGTACAACAATATGCGATCAAGAGAGTAATTCATTCACTTTTTTTGTATAGAAATATAATCAAGTGGCGTAGCGACCTTTACACAACAGCCCAAATGAATACACAGAATTATTATTCTTCATCTTTTATAGATCCCTTTTGTTTTTTATAATTTTAATGTCAAACTTCATACTATCAATTCAAAGCAATATCAAATCATTTTAAAAAAGTCAAACCAAAACTCAAGAAAGTTTCTGAGGTCAGTATAATTCAATTTGTGGGAAAAAAAAGAAAGATTTCATACAGAAAATTGAGACGGACTGTTTGATTTTCGTTCAAGGTAATTTGATCAATAATTATCTAAATTATGTTGCTAAAAGTAGAATGAGATTTTTATTTTCTAATTGCCTCGATATTATTCATTTTTTTTTTATTCATATTTACTTTCTTTTGGATATGACCTTAAAAACGGAGGTCCCACGTCGCGGCAGGCATTGGCACGCTAACGAACCTTCACTGTTACGACCCTGAGCGCTAAGTATAGGTCTAAATTTGTGGTACTTCACGTACAGCTGGTGACATCTCAAAAGGAGTGACAAATTCTCGACAGAAAATTCATGTTCCCGGCCTTGCCGGAAAGACCCGAGAAGTTGTTATTGCTTTCAAGATATAAGATACAGATTTTAAAAGAACTTTTTGTACCAAACAAAGTGAGAGAAAATAGAAAACCCCGAAATGTGTATCAGAATATTTTCAGTTAAAGGATTACCCCCCCCCCCTCCCTCCTATACAGGGGCGGATCCGAAACATTTACCAAGGGAGGGACGCGACACTATATTGCACTTTTTCCGCCAATGAAGTTTCCTTTTAAAAACAATATCTGCTTTTTAAAACCAACCAAAAGGAGGGGGGTTAAACCCCTGGTCCGTTATTTCCCGCCCCTCTAGATCCGCGACTGATGAGCAGCAATACGCGATCAAGAGAGTGATCTATTCAGGTTTTGTAAGTGACATAATGACCTTTACGCAACAACACAAACGGAGAAAATTCTTTTTTTTTTCTTTCTTGTTTAAATCGGAATTTCCTTACTTTAAAGGTCAAGTGTAATAAAAATAGATTTGAAAATAAAGTTTATAATTCATTAAAACCCGTTTTGAAAAGTTTATTGATGTGCTTATTTTTTTTTTTTTTTTTTATCCAGGTAAATGAGCAAAATACCTATTCAAAAATCGTTGTTTAAAGAAACGAATGAAGGAATTGTCGCCCTTTCTTATTACGTCATTTGAGACAATTGTAGTTGTTTACCAGGCCCGTACCGAGGGGGGTGGGGGGTGCGGGGGGTGCAAACGCACCCCCCCTGTGAAAACCATTAAGCACTATTAAAGTCGACTGTGTAAATCATCAAGCACTATTAAAGTCAAATATTTTCTAAAATCCCTAGCTTTTACTTTCACAGTAAGAAATATCACGAAATAAATTCAATATATATTGCCTATGCGATGACCAATTTTAGTATGTTTCCCCTTTCATATTTATGAGTATCAAATAAGTAAATAAAAAGCAAAAATTGCATCCATGATAGAGCATTTTTACCCATATTTTTCTCTATTTCGCTTCTGCTTCCGGGGGGCTTCGCCCCCCAGGACCCCCCACTGGGCTTCGCCCTGGACCCGCTTGGGGGCCTTAAGCGGCCCTCAAACCGCTCGCCGTAAATTTATGCACCCCCCATTGAAAAAGTCTGGGTACGGGCCTGTTTTCGCTTGTATATCATTGTTTTAATTTCTGTGAGAAATTGCCAGTTTTAGCAACACCGTGGATAATGACGGTGAAATACCGTAGATACACTTGAGTTTAGGGATTCAACCTTTTATGTTTGTACCTGCACCCGTTTCGAAACCATCAGATAGTAATTGATATGTCTATGTTCGACAAATATCTCATCGGAATCTCAGTTAAAATTATTTACCGGGACAGTCCATAGAAAATTGGGAATGATATTGGAAAAAATGTTTTATCAAAAGATAACCTTTGTATTTTACACAATCTAGGCTAATCAAAATCAGACTTCATAGATACTCGCCGTATACTCTATTGTAGCGATTGTGAGCGTATTTTAGGATCTGATTTTAACTAGATTGACTCTCACGTTTGTATTTTTTATGGGATTTACTAGTATGAGATTGATCAGATTCAGATTCAAATGTGTTTAGCTAGATATATATTTAATTGAAAAATGCCTTTTTGAAGAAAAAAAAAAAAAAAAAAAAAAAAACTTGTGCACAATGTTATTTGTAAGCCCCCCCCCCCCCCCTTGTTAAAACATCTACATGTAGATATAATATCATAAAATGTAAATTAGGCCTATTAGTGTGTGTAATTTCTTCACAACACACGTCAAATGCGAAATTGAAATATTACGGCACAAAGTTGTGAAATTTTGCCTTAATTATCCATGATATATTAATTAATATAGCACTTAAAAGCAATTAGGAAAAGGAAAAACTTGTACTTGTTTGCATAATGATCTTGGAAAAAAAGCTTTGGAAATTGGACTGACCTCGCAATAAATAAGGTTTTATCAAAATGGGTTTTTGAAATAGAATTCATTTCCAGTTTTACTATATTTTATTTTTTCAAAATATTATAGTGAAGAAATGAAGTGATGAGTCCGTTATAAATACAGTATGATTCGAAAGATATTTCATTTAATAAAATCAATTTGAACTAGGTAATGGGTGACATTAACTTTTATGTGCAATCGCAAACCCAATGCATACAATGTCGCATTAAAGCATTCAGTGGTGGATGTAGAGAGGGGTGGATTGCACCCCCCCCCCTTTTGGGGTTGAACTTTTTATAATTAAAATACATCCCCCACTTGTTTTGTAGAATGCCCAGTTTATCACGTTGCAACAGGGTTGATGGAAACTTAATCCTCGTTAATATCAAAGTGTCGCTCACTGATCATCGTGGCTTGTCACAGATCTCAGTGCCTCTTTTCAGTTTCAGTGTCCAAATTCTACGAAATTTAGGGTCTTTTGGGGAAAGAAACATACTTAATCCCTGTCCCGATTTCACATTGCAGTTCAAAGCAGCGCACTGTACCTTAAATGCAGGACTTTTCTATGTAAACACTAGGGCTATAAAAGCCTATCAATGCAATCGAAAGTTGTCTCAGATGACGTCATAAGCTACGAGCGATAACTCACGTCACAACACATTTATCGATCGCACAGGTAAAAGTTTGATAGCGCCGTGTAATTCACGCCAAGTGATTTTTATCAAAATTGCCATGGAAATTAATCCATAAGTGTACGACAGACATTTTTCTGTATAAAACTCAAGTTTTAGGAAAATCATCGTACTTGACCTTTAAAGTGAGTCAGAGTTTTGTATTTGTATCGAGGTAATTCAATGAAATAATCAATCTAATCAATAATTATAAAATGAAGTATGCTACTACAAGGGAAATGAGATTTTTTTTTCATAATTTGCTTAGATGTAATTCATTCTTCTTTTCATGCATTTGTTTTCACTTTCCCGTCTTCCTAAGTTTGAATGCTTATAGAAAATCAATACAATATGTTAATATTAATTTCAAACATCAATTTTATCATGTTGCATTTTTACACAATACCGAGAACTGCATTTTATTAAAACTTTTCGCTATTTTTGAGTAAACCAGGAAATGGATATAATGCGATATTAAAAGATAAATGTCACTAAGCGCACGGTACTGGTGTCACTTTACGTTACGCTTATAACGTCATAAATTGTGGCAAAAGAATCACGAAAGCAACGTCATATTTTAATCAAATTCATTATCTCCAAGCTGTAATATCATAACTAAAGCACACGCATGATTTAATGTTTAAAAATTCAAAATAAATCTTTGTACGTGTATAGTGTACATTCATAAAAATTATGAATTCTTAGAAATACTCCAAAGTATACGTACTGTATTTATTTCACCGTGCCTACAACAGCAGGCATCTCGTATGAAATAATTAAGGGTACCCGTTTCGGTAGGTGCCGTTTCGTTTCGGTAGATTTCGTTTCATTTCGATTTCGTTTCGCCTTTTAAAGGTAACCATCCCATGAAACAAGGCTTGCAATTCTTATGAATGACCTCTGAGAAATTTGAACACAGTAAAAAAAAATCAGTTTTTTTTTCTTTCTAGGATATATACCGCATGGCTAGTTGTACGTTTTAATGAATTTTTATATTTTCTTTGTGTTTCTTTCTCTCACATTTATAGCCCGTTTCGCTCTGTACTTTCTCACCACCTCTGATATTTGTTTATATTCAGTCTGATTGATAGTTTTGGTTTTATTCTACAATGCTAGCCTTAGTTTTCGGCATTTTCTTTTTCTCATCCACTTTCTGAAATCCATGAAATAACAAAAGTTTTTTTTAAAACTATTATAAATTTAAGCTTTTACAATCGATTTTTTGTTAGGGGGGGGGGGGTGTCATGCAAGTGAAAATGATTTAATCATAAATTCAAACATTTCCATTATTTTGGAAAAAAAGCTACGAGATAAAATTCTAAATTCAAATAGTTATGTGGAAGGGGGGGGGGTGTTTAAAAACTCCCGTACGTTTCTGTCATCCGACATCGATCACGCTCTAGTGGGGAAAAAACCAACCAGCGCATAGAAAGTATATATATGTAAGTTTGCGCTTTATAAATGAATAAAATGATGATAAAAATAACCACGGTGAGTTGAAGTGAGAGTTAAAAACCTCTAAATAATATTACATTTTAACGTTTTAATGTTCACTTTCATTTGTGAATAAACAGTAGAAAAGGTATACAGAGTGTTATTTATACTCATATGTTTTACTTGTGAATCGATTAGCTTCAATATATATCATATTTAGTTTTGAGGGGGGTGGTCTCGTGAAAACTATGTGAATTTAGATTTTTTTTTTGTCAGACGTTGAACTTTTGATTTAATAATCTTGTTAATCATATGCGGAAATCTTGATTTGTATTCGATAATCTTGATATATATATGCAAAAATTTTGATTTATATGCGAGAAATCGTGATATTCATATGCAAAAATTTGTATTTTACTCTACTATATAGAGAAAGAGAGGCTTCCTCTACTCTTCTGGAGTACCAACCCATGTGGGCGAAACATTCCAGGGGCAATCGCTCACAACCGCCAGCGATCACCTGGGTCCTAAATATAACAGTGAGGTTGTTCAACACGTCATTGATACTCTAACAAGATTTTGATATTCAATTCATTTAATTTGTGACATATATATGTATATATATTTCTTTCACTGGAATGGGGGGGGGGGGGGGGTAACATAAGATCTAACATGCTATATATATCCACCGGTCTGGTGCCTGTGCTCACATCCACCTCCTAGGAGATGCTACAGGCTAGTGCATGTTGGAAACTGTAGGAGGGTCCACAGTTTGCTCTGTACTTGCTCTTTAAACCAGGTAGTACGCAGGAGACAGCTGAGATGCGCAGAGATCTCTTCCCCCTTAGAACGTGACCACCCGTTCAGGTCCAGGCACCTATGTCCACATAGGGCCCCCTGTGTTGCCCATACGTTGGTAGTCAAATTGGCCGCCTCCCCAGTTCCCATCAAAAATTTTCATGCGACCTTTTCCGTCATATATGTAAATTTGCACCCTGTTTCTGATTACGATTAATAAATATTCAAATGTGTATCACTCTTGTTAATCCAGCTAGCTAAGCAGCCTATGAGGGATTACAGGGCAGCCACCCAAGCTTCGACATAGCTACTGGGTTTATTCAGCATATTAGGGCAAGGTCAACTATTCAATTCAGGCCAAATGTCTCACGGCTGGTAGTGCTGTATATTTATTAAAGTTTAATTTTAGCAGAGTAGCTCCTCTAATTATGTTCCCCAATTATGTTCCAACGGAAGACCTTCTAGTGATTCTACTGTTTATTATGTTCCCCAAACAAAGTTTGGGAACATATTGGTTTTACTCGGTTTCTTATTATGTTCCCCAACCGAAGTTTGGGAACATATTGGTTTTACTCTGTTTCTTATTATTATGTTCCCCAAACGAAGTTTGGGAACATATTGGTTTTACTCTGTTTCTTATTATTATGTTCCCCAAACGAAGTTTGGGAACATATTGGTTTTACTCTGTTTCTTATTATTATTATGTTCCCCAAACAAAGTTTGGGAACATATTGGTTTTACTCTGTTTCTTATTATTATGTTCCCCAAACGAAGTTTGGGAACATATTGGTTTTACTCTGTTTCTTATTATGTTCCCCAAACGAAGTTTGGGAACATATTGGTTTTACTCTGTTTCTTCTTCTTATTATTATTATGTTCCCCAAACAAAGTTTGGGAACATATTGGTTTTACTCTGTTTCTTATTATTATGTTCCCCAAACGAAGTTTGGGAACATATTGGTTTTACTCTGTTTCTTATTATGTTCCCCAAACGAAGTTTGGGAACATATTGGTTTTACTCTGTTTCTTATTATTATTATTATTCTTTCTTTCTTCTTGGGACTTTTTTGTCCACGAGTGTTCTCAGAAACTACTCAAGGGATCAATCTGAAACCTTTTTAGGATGATAGTATAGCATATGTAGATGTGCGGAACGAATGTCATTTTGTCTGAAAATGCATGCATGTGCATGCACGTGCATTGGCTTTTTTGTTTACCAACTTTGGAATGAGTCTAACTTTTTTATTTTTCAATGAAATCGTTTGATATTTATATCGTAGGTATAACAATGGACCCTTAACTGTTTGGTATCGTCAAAATTTCAATTCTGCACGCGCATGCACGTGTGCTTCAATTTGATTGGATAATACAAAACCGTTTATATCATTCATGCCAATCAAGGAAATTTAATGATATTTACAGGATAGGTAGACATGTCAAATATCTACAGATCGATGTAGTAAAAATTGCAAACGCGCATGCGCACGCACGTGCATTGTCGTTTGAAGGTTCAATTCTTTCAATGACCCTAACTTTTTTGTTTGTTGTCAAAATCTTTTCAAACTTGTATTGTATATGTATCTTGATATTCTTAACAAAAGTGTATAGTCATAATTACCATCCGGCACGTGCATGCACGTGTGCTAAATTGTGATTGGACGATTTTCAAATCGCCATAACTTTCTTATAAATGATGGAAACAATATGAAATTTATACTGTAAGTATATCTATCAAATGTCTATTGAATGACATCAACATTGATGGTGAGTCATACTCACGTGCGCGTGTATGCACGTGCATAGCTTTTCTTTCATTTTTCGGGTACTAAAATGGTCATAACTATTGAATTAAAAACTGAAATGAATTCAAATTTACCCTGAGGATCTATGATATGAATGTCTGTGAAATGGTGTCAACAAATTTTCCATTATCAAAATCGCGTGCGCGTGAATGCGCGTGCATTGTAATTTTTGACGTCTAAATTTGAGTATTGGTCTATAACATTTTGAGATTGCAATGAATAGGTTTGAAAATTAGGTTGCAGGTATGTTTTGGGCCTGTCAATTTATTAATAGTCTCAAAATCACTTCCCTGCACGTGCATGCACGTGCGCTTAATTCTGATTGGACGATTTTGAAATGCCAATAACTTTCTTAAGAGTGAAGCGATCGATACCAAATTCATATAGTAAGTATATTGTTCAAATGTCTATTGAATAACATCAACAAAATTGTTGTGTGGTACTCACGCGCATGTGTATGCACGTGCATTGATCGCGGTCTTTGTAGTTTTGAGTTGTTGTTAATTTCTCGATTTTCATTGAACTGTTGTGAAACTTCTCTTGTACTCATATGGTAAGATTTCTAATGTATCGAGATGGTCAAATTACTTCTCAGCACGTGCATGCACGTACGTGCACGTACACAAAATTCTCAGATCTTTATAACTGATATGTACTAGCATGAAATGGACTGTACGTTATGAAATAGTTATATATTCACATGCTAGACAGTTTGATATGGTCAAAACCACTTCTACTGAAATAAATGACACCGCTTGCTAAATGGGGGAATGTTTGGGGAACATGTGTAACGGTCCCCGTTACAATAAGTACTAGTTATTATTATTATTATTATTCTTTCTTTCTTCTTGGGACTTTTTTGTCCACGAGTGTTCTCAGAAACTACTCAAGGGATCAATCTGAAACCTTTTTAGGATGATAGTATAGCATATGTAGATGTGCGGAACGAATGTCATTTTGTCTGAAAATGCATGCATGTGCATGCACGTGCATTGGCTTTTTTGTTTACAAACTTTGGAATGAGTCTAACTTTTTTATTTTTCGATGAAATCGTTTCCTATTTATATGGTAGGTATAACATGGGACCCTTAACTGTTTGGCATCGTCAAAATTTCAATTCTGCATGCGCATGCACGTGTGCTTCAATTTGATTGGATAATACAAAACCGTTTATAACATTCATGCCAATCAAGGAAATTTAATGATATTTACAGGATAGGTAGACATGTCAAATATCTACAGATCGATGTAATAAAAATTGCAAACGCGCATGCGCACGCACGTGCATTGTCTTTTGAAGTTTCAATTCTTTCAATGACCATAACTTTTTTGTTTTTTGTCAAAATCTTTTCAAACTTGTATAGTATATGTATCTTGATATTCTTAACAAAAGTGTATAGTCATAATTACCATTCGGCACGTGCATGCACGTGTGCTAAATTGTGATTGGACGATTTTCAAATCGCCATAACTCTCTTATAAATGATGGAAACAATATGAAATTTATACTGTAAGTATATCTATCAAATGTCTATTGAATGACATCAACATTGATGCTCAGTCATACTCACGTGCCCGTGTATGCACGTGCATAGCTTTTCTTTCATTTTCCGGGTACTAAAATGGTCATAACTATTGAATTAAAAACTGAAATGAATTCAAATTTACCCTGAGGATCTATGATATGAATGTCTGTGAAATGCTGTCAACAAATTTTCCATTATCAAAATCGCGTGCGCGTGAATGTGCGTGCAATGTAATTTTTGACGTCTAAATTTAAGTATTGGTCTATAACATTTTGAGATTGAAATGAATAGGTTTGAAAATTAGGTTGCAGATATGTTTTGGGCCTCTCAATTTATTAATAGTCTCGAAATCACTTCCCTGCACGTGCATGCATGTGCGCTTAATTCTGATTGGACGATTTTGAAATCCCAATAACTTTCTTATGAGTGAAGCGATCGATACCAAATTCATATGGTAAGTATATTGTTCAAATGTCTATTGAATAGCATCAACAAAATTGTTGTGTGGTACTCACGCGCACGTGTATGCACGTGCATTGATTTCGGTCTTTGTAGTTTTGAGTTGCCGTTAATTTCTCGTTTTTCATTGAACAGTTGTGAAACTTCTCTTGTACTCATATAGTAAGACTTGTAATGTTACGAGATGGTCGAATTATTTATATACACGTGCATGCACGTACATGCACGTGCACAAAACTCTCAGATCTTTATAACTGATTTGAACTAGTATGAAATGGACTGAACGTTATAAGATAGTTATATATTCACATGCTACACAGTTTGCAATAGTCAAAACAACTTGTACTGAAATAAATGTCACCACTTACTAAATGGGGGAATGTTTGGGGAACATCTGTAACGGTCCCCGTTACAATCAGTACTAGTTATTATTATTATTATTCTTTCTTTATTCTTGTCACCCTTTTTTGTCCACGAGTGTTCTCAGAAACTACTGAAGGGATCAAGACGAAACCTTTTTAGGATGATAGAATACTCTTTGTAGATGTGCGGAACGAACGTCATTTTGTCTGAAAATGCATGCATGTGCATGCACGTGCATTGGATTTTTTGTTTACAAACTTTGGAATGCGTCTAACTTTTTTATTTTTCAATGAAATCGTTTGATATTTATATTGTAGCTATAACTTGAGACCTTTAACCGTTTCACATCGTCAAAATTTCAATTCTGCACGCGCATGTACGTGTGCTTCAATTTGATTGGAAAATACAAAACCATTTATAACTTTCATGTAAATTAAGACAATTTGATGATATTTACAGGATAGGTAAAGATTATAAATATCTACAAATCTATGTTAAAAAAATTGAGAACGCGCATGCGCACGCACTCGCATTGACATTTGAACGTTCAATTCTTTCAATGACCATAACTTTTTTGTTTTTTGTCAAAATCTTTTCAAACATGTCTTGTATATGTATCTTGATATTCTTAACAAAAGTGTATAGTCATAATTACCATCCGGCACGTGCATGCACGTGTGCTAAATTCTGATTGGACGATTTTCAAATCGCCATAACTTTCTTATAAATGATGGAAACAATATGAAATTTATACTGTAAGTATATCTATCAAATGTCTATTGAATGACATCGACATTGATGTTGAGTCATACTCACGTGCCCGTGTATGCACGTGCATAGCTTTTCTTTCATTTTTCGGGTACTAAAATGGTCATAACTATTGAATTAAAAACTGAAATGAATTCAAATTTACCCTGAGGATCTATGATATGAATGTCTGTGAAATGCTGTCAACAAATTTTCCATTATCAAAATCGCGTGCGCGTGAATGCGCGTACATTGTAATTTTTGACGTCTAAATTTGAGTAATGGTCTATAACATTTTGAGATTGCAATGAATAGGTTTGAAAATTAGGTTGCAGGTATGTTTTGGGCCTGTCAATTTATTAATAGTCTCAAAATCACTTCCCTGCATGCGCATGCACGTGCGCTTAATTCTGATTGGACGATTTTGAAATGCCAATAACTTTCTTAAGAGTGAAGCGATCGATACCAAATTCATATAGTAAGTATATTGTTCAAATGTCTATTGATTAGCATCAACAAAATTGTTGTGTGGTACTCACGCGCACGTGTATGCACGTGCATTGATTTGGGTCTTTGTAGTTTTGAGTTGCCGTTAATTTCTCGTTTTTCATTGAACAGTTGTGAAACTTCTCTTGTACTCATATAGTAAAACTTCTAATGTATCGAGATGGTCGAATTATGTATATGCACGTGCATGCACGTACGTGCACGTGCACAAAACTCTCAGATCTTTATAACTGATTTGTATTAGCATGAAATGGACTGAACGTTATAAAATAGTTATATATTCACATGTTTCACAGTTTGCAATGGTCAAAACCACTTGTACTGAAATAAATGACACCACTTGCTAAATGGGGGAATGTTTGGGGAACATCTGTAACGGTCCCCGTTACAATAAGTACTAGTTATTATGTTCCCCAAACGAAGTTTGGGAACATATTGGTTTTACTCTGTTTCTTATTATGTTCCCCAAACGAAGTTTGGGAACATATTGGTTTTACTCTGTTTCTTATTATTAAGGTCTTCCGTTGGTTAAGGTCTTCCGTTTCCAACGGAAGACCTTCTAGTGATTCTACTGTTTATTATTATTATTATTATTTTTTCCCTTTCGTCTCCGAGACCGTTGGATGGATTTTCCTGAAACTTTCACAGGTTATAGACAACGATGGTACCTCGAGGCATTTTTTTCATTTTTTCAAAATTCACTTCCGTTCGTCTGATACGTCCGATTTTCCGGTTTTTGAAAGAAACTTTGTCCGGGGGTAAACTTGAAAACCACTAAAGATAATCGAATGAAACTTTCAGGGATGATAGATCTATTTCCTCTATGGTGCACGCACGTAATATTTCTTGTCGTCGTCACTTCCGGTCGTCACCGGAAGTGATTAAATGAATCATCAATTTCAAACTTTTTGGTTTCAAATTGAAACCTATATCGGTTTACTAGGCCTCGTTCTGATTCTCAAAAAATGTTGACCCCACCGGAAGTTGAACCTCCAACTTCCGGTTATATCAAAGAAAGACCAATCATTCTCTCATTTTTCAGTGCCATAAATCTCGGTCATGAAATTAGTTATGGAGTTGAGTTTTACATATATTATAGTCACTATAGATGTCTAGAGTAACGTCAAATATTTTTGTAAAAATCACTTCCGGTCGGCAAATACGGCTTATGAGCTGTTTTCGTTGTTCAACGTTTTTTTCAGAAACGGTAAAAGATAGAGTCATCAAATTTTCAGAGTTAATAGATCTCACTTCGTAGGCGTGCAGTAGGGGGTTAAGAATGTCGGCCGTCACTTCCGGTCGTCACCGGAAGTGAATAATGAATCATAAATTTCAAACTTTTTCTTTCAAATTGAAACCTATATCGGTTTATTAGGTCTCGTTCTAATTCTCAAAAAAATGTTGACCCCACCGGAAGTTGAATCTCCAACTTCCGGTTATATCAAAGAAAGACTATTCATTCTTTCATTTTTCAGTGCCATAAATCTCGGTCATAAAACAAGTTAATGATTTGAATTGTACATATGTTATAGACACTATAAATGTCTAGAGTAAGTTTAAATATTTTTGTAAAATTCACTTCCGGTCGTGGGATATGGGGTGGACATATTCAAACCTTGTTTTTTTCAGTTTCTCAATAATGAATATAGATAGACGCTTGAAACTTGTAGAGTTGATCAACTAGCATTAGTCCACTGTACACATACATTCAATTTTTTCGTCCGTCACTTCCGGTCTATACCGGAAGTATTTAAAAAGATGTCGATTTTCCGATTTCTTCGAGTGATTTCTCAGAGATAGCTAGATATATTTTCTTGAAATTTTCAGGAATAATGTCTTATGAAATGACCTTGCTATAATTATTTTTGTTTTTCCAAAATTCACTTCCGGTCGGAAAATATGGCCGATTTTCTGTTTCTCAAAAGGAATTTTGTCCAGCATTTTTCTTGTAAAAGGTAAAATATAGGTTCATCAAATATTCAGGGATGATCAATCTACGTTTGTAAGCGTGCAGTAGGGGGTTGAACATGTCGACCGTCACTTCCTGTCGTCACCGGAAGTATGGAAAGAATCGCAAATTTCAAACTTTTTCTTTTAAATTGAAACCTATACTAGTTTATTAAGTCTCTTTCAAAGTGTCAAAAGAATATTGACTCTGTCGGTAGTCAAAACGACTACTTCCGGTTTCTTGATAAAATACCTTTTCACTTTTCGTCTCTTTGTCCCCATAAATCTCGCTTATATTTGAAGTCTTTCATATAATTTTCACATGTCTTAATAAAAAGTATCAACTTCTAAAGTTTTGATAATTTTGTTTTTCAAAATTGACTTCCGGTCGGTAGTAACCTACTACTTTTTCTTTCTTTAGTCTACTTCTTTTTGTTGAGAACTCTTTCAGATAGAGACGTGAAATTTTCAGGGAATATAGACAGTAAAGAGTCACTGTCATTCATAGGAAAACACATCTGAATAGTACTTCCGGTCGTCACCGGAAGTTACAAGAAATGAGTAAAAAATTCGATAATACACTTCTCATTTATTGTTAAAGTACATTCTCTGATATATTGGAATGGTTTTTGTAGGATCAGAAAACTCTTTACCGGAAGTGAACAAACGGAAGACCTACTCATTACTAGGAATGAGTGTCTAGTTATTAAAGTCTTCCGTCTCCTGTGGAAGACCTTACTATTATTGTTCGCGTTCTTCTTCTTCATTATTATTATTATTATTATTATTATTATTATTTTCCTTGGTAGTACACGCGTTTTTCTCAGCCATTTCTCCATCGATTTTCACGAAATTTTCAGGAAAGATGTCTTTTGGTGACGAGACTTTGCTTGCAAAATTTCGTGCTTGACGTCACTTCCGGTCAGGAGTTATCTCTCTTTTAGTGACTTTTTGAAGGGCCTTGTTGTCCACACATCTCCTCCGTTAGTTTTGAAGCTAGAGTCTTGAAATTTCTACACAAGATAGAGTAAACATTTTAGAAGATTTGTGGGGGATTCGATTTTACCGGAGGTGATTTGCCTAAACGCTCGCCTGGACCTGAAAAAATGGATGCCAAAATTTTTCGCCGATTTCGGCGATTTTTGACCTTTCATCTCCAATATCTTTTTTCCTGCAAATATTTTGTTAAGACATGTAGAACAAAAGTTGTGCACATTTACAAGATCTTTTCGAAAATATCAAGATTTAGGGGATAGCCCCTTCAATTAGGGATCTAGAAGGGCTCAAATTCTAGATCAAATATCTCAAAAATCGTTAATATTTTGGTATAAGTTTAAGAACAAAAAATGTTCATCTCAACTATCCAAATCTATTCGTATAAAAATTTAGGTCATATGTTACGTAATAAGGGATTTTAAGGGCCAAAACCATAAATTTGTTACCCCTTGTATCTCGAAAACGACAAATATTTTGAAAAGCAATAAAGAACAAAAGTTGTTCAGAATGATGATCTGAACAATATGCATATTTCGTTTTTACCCTATGTGGCCCCGTTAGGGAGCTACAGTTTGGCCCCTAAAAATTACTTCTAGAAATAACTCGAGAACGGTAAAGAATTTCTAAATACTTGTTGAACAAAAAATGTTTGAAATGTCATGACCTTTCTTACGATATCAAGCAAAAGGGGCTGACCCTTTAAATTAGGGGCCCAGAAGGGTCCAAAGGTTTATGAGAATATCTCAGAAACTATTAATATTTTGTAATAAGTCATTGAAGCGGAAATGTTCATCTAAACGAGCTTGTTCTTATCAAATCAAAAAGTAGGTCATATGTTACGTAATAAGGGATTTTAAGGGCCAAAATCATAAATAATTGACGCCTCATATCTTGAAAACGACAAATATTTTGAAAAGCATTATTGAACAAAAGTTGTTCAGAATGATAATCTAAACAATATGTACATTTCGTTTTTTCCCTATGTGGCCCCGTTAGGGAGCTACAGTTTGGCCCCTAAATATTTCTTGTAGAGATAACTCGAGAACGGTAAAGAATTTCTAAATACTTGTTGAGCAAAAAATGTTTAAAATGACAAGGCCTTTCTTACGATATCAAGCAAAACGGGCTGGCCCTTTAAATTAGGGGTTCAGAAGGGTCCAAATGTTTTTGAGAATATCTCAGAAACTATTAATATTTTATAATAAGTTGTAGAAACGGAAATGTTCATCTCAACGAGCTTGATCTTATCAAATCAAAAAGTAGGTCATATGTTACGTCATTAGAGATTTTAAGGGCCAAAATCGTAAATATTTGACGCCTCATATCTTTAAAACGACATATTTTTTGAAAAGCATTATTGAACAAAAGTTGTTCAATGTGTCATAACCTATCGATCAATATCCAAAAATGGGTCTGTGGGCCTCATGGCTCGCCTGTAGAGTCGATTTTTGTCGATATCAGTCGATTTCAAAAACTTGTAACTGGTAAATATTTTGTAAGGACATATTGAACAAAAGTTGTTCAGTTTATCGAGATCTATCGATTGATATCAAGAAATAGGCCTATGGTCCTAATGGCTCGCCTGTAGAGTCGATTTTTTGTCCATATCGGTCGATCTCAATAACTTTTTACAGGTAAATATTTTGTAAAGACATATAGAACTAAAGTTGTTGAGTCTATAGAGGGCTAACAAATGACATCAAGAAATAGGCCCGCGGGCCTTATGGCTCGCCTGGAGAGTCGAATTTCAAACGAATTTCACCGCAACTTTGCTTCAGAAGCTTATGATATGAAAAATTGATTATATCTAAAGTGTCTTAAAGTCGGAAACTAAATTGGGACTCATTTGTCTTCTTTTTTTTTTTTTTTAACTCCGA
This sequence comes from Ostrea edulis, assembly GCF_947568905.1. Classification (NCBI taxonomy): domain Eukaryota; kingdom Metazoa; phylum Mollusca; class Bivalvia; order Ostreida; family Ostreidae; genus Ostrea; species Ostrea edulis. The sequence continues at coordinate 698,906 of NC_079172.1, read as the reverse complement.
GTGCATCAACAAATCGGACGGAAGACCTACTCGTTGCTCGCAACGAGATCGTGTCTAGTTATTATTATTATTATTATTTTTTTCCCTTTCGTCTCCGAGACCGTTGGATGGATTTTCCTGAAACTTTCACAATTTATAGGGAACGATGGTACCTCGAGGTATTTTTTTCATTTTTTCAATATTCACTTCCGTTCGTCAGATACGTCCGATTTTCCGGTTTTTGAAAGAAACTTTGTCCGGGGGTAAACTTGAAAACCACGAAAGATAATCGAATGAAACTTTCAGGGATGATAGATCTATATTCTCTATGGTGCATGCACGTAATATTTTTATTCGGCGTCACTTCCGGTCGTCACCGGAAGTGATTAAATAAATCATTAATTTCAAACTTTTTTCTTTTAAATTGAAACCTACTTTGGTTTACTATATCTCGTTCTAAATCTCAAAAAATGTTGACCCCACCGGAAGTTGAATCTCCAACTTCCGGTTATGTCAACGAAAGACTATTCATTCATTTTTTTTTAGTGCCATTAATCTCGGTCATGAAACTAGTTAATGAGTTGAGTTTTACATATATTATAGTCACTATAAATGTCTAGAGTAACGTCAAATATTTTTGTAAAATTTACTTCCGGTCGGCAAATACGGCTTATGAGCTGTTTTCGTTGTCAAGAGTTTTTCTCAGAAACGGTAAAAGATAGAGTCACCAAATTTTCAAATTTAATAGATCTCACTTTGTAGGCGTGTAGTAGGGGGTTAAGAATGTCGGCCGTCACTTCCGGTCGTCACCGGAAGTGATTAATAAATCATAAATTTAAAACTTTTTTCTTTGAAAATGAAACCTATATCGGTTTATTAGGTCTCGTTCTAATTCTCAAAAACTATTGACCCCACCGGAAGTTGAATCTTCAACTTCCGGTTATATCAAAGAAAGCCTGTTCATTCTCTCATTTTTCAGTGCCATAAATCTCGGTCATAAAACAAGTTAATGATTTGAATTTTACATATGTTATAGACACTATAAATGTGTAGAGTAAGCTTAAATATTTTTTGTAAAATTCACTTCCGCTCGTGAGATATGGGGTGGACATATTCATACCTTGTTTTTTCAGTTTCTCAATAATGAATATAGATACACGTTTGAAACTTGTAGAGTTGATCAACTAACATTAGTCCATTGTACACATACATTCAATTTTTTTGTCCGTCACTTCCGGTCTATACCGGAAGTATTTGAAAAATGTCGATTATCCGATTTCTTCCAGTGATTTCTGAGAGATGGTGGATGGATTTTCTTGAAATTTTCAGGAATAATGTCTTATGAAAGGACCTTGCTATAACTATTTTTCTTTTTACAAAATTCACTTCCGGTCGGAAAATATGGCCGATTTTCTGTTTCTCAAAAGGAATTTTGTCCAGCAATTTTCTTGGAAAAGGTAAAATATACCATCATCAATTATTCAGAAATTATAAATCTCCGTTTGCAGTCGTGCAGTAGAGGGTTGAACATGTCGACCGTCACTTCCTGTCGTCACCGGAAGTGATTGAAAGAATCGCAAATTTCAAATTTTTTCTTTTAAATTGAAACCTATACTAGTTTATTAAGTCTCTTTGAAAGTGTCAAAAGAATATTGACTCCGTTGGTAGTCAAAACAACTACTTCCGGTTTCTTGATAAAATACCTTTTTACTTTTTATCTCTTTGTCCCCATAAATCTCGCTTATATTTGAAGTCTTTCATATGATTTTCACATGTCATAATAAAAGTATCAACTTCTAAAGTTTTGATAATTTTGTTTTTCAAAATTGACTTCCGGTAGGTAGTAACCTACTACTTTTTCTTTCTTTAGTCTACTTCTTTTTGTTGAGAACTCTTTGAGATAGAGACCTGAAATTTTCAGGGAATATAGACAGTAAAGAGTCGCTATCATTTATGGGAAAACGCATAATAAAAGTACTTCCGGTCATCACCGGAAGTTACGAAAAATGAGTAAAATGTTCGATAATACATTTCTCATTCATTGTTAAGGCTTATTTTCAGATATATATAAATGGTTTTCGTAGGAACAGAAACCTCTTTACCGGAAGTGGTCTAACGGAAGACCTACTCATTACTAGTAATGAGTTTCTAGTTATTATTATTATTCTTTTTTTTTCTCCTTACCGATTTTTGTGCAGAAGATTTCTCGGAGATGGCTGAATCGATTTGCTTCAAATTTTCAAGATTGATGTGTTGCCATTTGAAGTTTGTACCGCCGTTTCAATTTTCGAAAAATCACTTCCGGTTGGAAGTTACCCCCCTTTTATCGATTTTCAGATGACCATTTTGTACAGACAAAAACTCAAAAACGATAAAAGCTAGAGTGCTGAAATTTTCAGTGATGTTAGACGACATGTTGTAGTTGTGCACCTGGGTTTTAAAAATTTCCGGAAGGGCCTAGTATGGAAGCTCGGTAGGGGTCGAAAATGGAGTTTTAAAAAGTGTCCAATTTTTTTCCACGTTTTGAATCATAACTTTTTACTGGTAAATATTTTGTTTAGACATATATAACAAAAGTTGTACCGTTTATTGAGGTCTTTCGTGCCATATCAAGAAATGGGCCCATGGGCCTCATGGCTCGCCTGAACAATTGAATTTCTGTTACAATGATTAACTTTTTTCTCACGAAACTTTTGATAAGACATGTAGAATAAAAGTTGTTCAGTTTTGCAAGTTCTATCTAATGGTATCTAAAAATAGGCCTCCGGGCGTCATGGCTTGCCTGAACAGTCGAATTTGTATCACAATTAATAACATTAATAACTTTTTCCTCGAGAAACTTTTGACAAGACATGTAGAACAAAAGTTGTTCAGTTTCGCAAGCGTTAACTAACGATGTTAAGAAATAGGACCACGGGTCTCATGGCTCACCTGAACAGTTGGGTTATTGTTGCAATCTATAACATTTTTGTCAAGAAACTTTTAATAAGACATCTAGAACAAAAGTTGTTCAGATTTGCAAGATCTTTCGAACAACATTATGAAAAAGGCCAACGGGCCTCATGGCTTGCCTGAAGAGTTTGATTAGTGTCACAATCAATGACTTTTTTCTCGAGAAACTTTTGATAAGACATGTAGAACAAAAGTTGTTCAGTTTCTCAAGCGTTAACTAACGATGTTAAGAAATAGGCCTGCGGGTCTCATGGCTCACCTGAACAGTTGGGTTATTGTTGCAATCTATAACATTTTTGTCAAAAAACTTTTAATAAGACATCTAGAACAAAAGTTGTTCAGTTTTGCAAGATCTTTCCAACAACATCATGAAAAAGGCGAACGGGCCTCATGGCTCGCCTGAACAGTTAGTTAGTGTCACAATTACTAACTTTTTTCTCGAGAATCTTTTGATAAGACATGTAGAACAAAAGTTGTTCAGTTTTGCAAGATCTTTCAAACGATATCAAGAAAAAGGCCCACGGGCCTTATGACTCGCCTTAACAGTCTGATAAATGTCGCATAACTTTATACTCGTAAATATTTTGTTTAGAGATATATAACAAAAGTTGTACAGTTTATTGAGGTCTTTCGTGCCGTATCCAGAAATGGGCCAATGGGCCTTATGGCTCGCCTGAACAATTGAATTTCTGTTACAATGATTAACTTTTTTCTCACGAAACTTTGATAAAACATGTAGAATAAAAGTTGTTCAGTTTTGCAAGTTCTATCTAATGATATAAAAAAAGGCCTCCGTGCGTCATGGCTCGCCTGAACAGTGGAATTTGTATTACAATTAATAACATTAATAACTTTTTTGTCGACAAACTTTTGACAAGACATGTAGAACAAAAGTTGTTCAGTTTCGCAAGTGTTAACTAACGATGTTAAGAAATAGGCCTGCGGGTCTCATGGCTCACCTGAACAGTTGGGTTATTGTTGCAATCTATAACATTTTAGTCAAGAAACTTTAAATGAGACATCAAGAAAAAGGCCCACCGGCATTATGACTCGCCTTAACAATCTGATAACTGTCGCAATCAATAACTTTTTTCTCAAGAAAATTTTGATAGGACATGTAGAGCAAAATTTGTTCAGTTATGCGAGATATATCTAGAATGATATATAAAAAAAATAGGCCTCCGGGCGACATGACTCGCCTGATCAGTCGAATTTGTATCGCAGTAAATAACATTATTAACTTTTTTCTCAAAAAAAAGCTGACCTCTTCAATTAGTGGCCGAGAGGGGCAGAGAGTCTTTAATTTGTAACACTTAAATGATTAATATTTGTAAAACATTACTGAAGCTAAATTGTACGTTTAGACAATATATTTGTATCATTATTTATGAACGAAAAATCTCAGTCAAATTCTTATCTCATCACATCTAAAATTGAACGGAAGACCCACTCGTTGCTCGCAACGAGATCGCATCTAGTTATTATTCTTTTTTTTTCTCCTTACCGATTTTTGTGCAGAAGATTTCTCGGAGATGGCTGAATCGATTTGCTTCAAATTTTCAGGATTGATGCGTTGTCATTTGAAGTTTGTACCGCCATTTCAATTTTTGCAAAATCACTTCCGGTTGGAAGTTATCCCCCTTTTATCGATTTTCAGATGGCCATTTTGTCCAGACAAAAACTCAAAAACGATAAAAGCTAGAGTGCTGAAATTTTCAGTGATGTTAGACGACATGTTGTAGTTGTGCACCTGGGTTTTAAAAATTTCCGGAAGGGCCTAGTATGGAAGCTCGGTAGGGGTCGAAAATGAAGTTTAGAAAAGTGCCCAATTTTTTTCCACGTTTTAAATCAGAACTTTTTACTCGTAAATATTATGTTTAGACATATATAACAAAAGTTGTACAGTTTATTGAGATCTTTCGTGTCATATCATAAAATGGGCCCATGGGCCTCATGGTTCGCCTGAACCATTGAATTTCTGTTACAATGATTAACTTTTTTCTCACGAAACTTTTGATAAGACATGTAGAATAAAAGTTGTTCAGTTTTGCAAGACCTATTTTAGGATATCAAAAATAGGCCTCCGGGCGTCATGGCTCGCCTGAACAGTCGAATTTGTATCACAATTAATAACATTAATAACTTTTTTCTCGAGAAACTTTTGACAAGACATGTAGAACAAAAGTTGTTCAGTTTCGCAAGGTTAACTAACGATCTTAAGAAATAGGCCCACGGGTCTCACGGCTCACCTGATCAGTTGGGTTATTGTTGCAGTCTATAACATTTTTGTCAAGAAACTTTTAATAAGACATCTAGAACAAAAGTTGTTCAGTTTTGCAAGATTTTTCAAACAACATCATGAAAAAGGTGAACGGGCTTCATGGCTCGCCTGGAGAGTTTGATTAGTTTCACAATCAATAACTTTTTTGTCGAGAAACTTTTGATAAGACATGTAGAACAAAAGTTGTTCAGTTTCTCAAGCGTTAACTAACGATGTTAAGAAATAGGCCTGCGGATCTCATGGCTCACCTGAACAGTTGGGTTATTGTTGCAGTCTATAACATTTTTGTCAAGAAACTTTTAATAAGACATCTAGAACAAAAGTTGTTCAGTTTTGCAAGATTTTTCAAACAACATCATGAAAAAGGTGAACGGGCTTCATGGCTCGCCTGGAGAGTTTGATTAGTTTCACAATCAATAACTTTTTTGTCGAGAAACTTTTGATAAGACATGTAGAACAAAAGTTGTTCAGTTTCTCAAGCGTTAACTAACGATGTTAAGAAATAGGCCTGCGGATCTCATGGCTCACCTGAACAGTTGGGTTATTGTTGCAATCTATAACATTTTTGTCAAGAAACTTTTAATAAGACATCTAGAACAAAAGTTGTTCAGTTTTGCAAGATCTTTCGAACAACATCATGAAAAAGGCGAACGGGCCTCATGGCTCGCCTGAACAGTTTGATTAGTGTCACAATTATTAACTTTTTTCTCGAGAATCTTTTGATAAGACATGTAGAACAAATGTTGTTCAGTTTTGCAAGATCTTACAAACGATATCAAGAAAAAAGCCCACGGGCCTTATGACTCGCCTTAACAGTATGATAAATGTCGCAATAAATAACTTTTTCTCAAGAAAATTTCCTTAGGACATGTAGAACAAAATTTGTTCAGGTTTGCGAGATATATCTAGAATGATAACAAATTTAGGCCTCTGGGCGACATGACTCGCCTGATCAGTCGAATTTGTATCGCAGTAAATAATATTATTAACTTCTTTCTCGAAAAAAGGCTGACCCCTTTAATTAGTGGCCGAGAGTCTTTAATTTATAACACTTAAATGATCAATATTTGTAAAACACTACCGAAACTAAATTGTACGTCTAGATAATATATTTGTATCATTATTTATGAACGAAAATCTCAGTGAAATTCTTGTCTCATCGCATCTAAAATTGGACGGAAGACCCACTCGTTGCTCGCAACGAGATCACATCTAGTTATCATTATTATTCTTTTTCTCCGGTACTTTTTTGTCCGGTAGTGTTCTCAGAAACTACAAAAGCGATCGATATGAAACTTTCCAGGATGATAGTATAGCGTTTGTAGATGTGCATGGTGATAGTCATTTTGTCTGCACTTGCATGCACGCGCGCGCACGTGCATTGCAATTTTGGTACAAAAATTGGAAAATCGGAATGCTAAGGGGATCGATATGAAACCTAAATAGAATGGTAGTATATCATTTGTAGATATGAAAAATGATAGTAATTTTGTCTGCACGCGCACACATGCGCGTGCACATGCATTACAAAATTTGTACACTAACTTTGGAATCAGTCTAACTTTTTTGTTGTTCATTGAAATGGCTTGATATTCATATCATAGGTATATATTGAGACCCTTAACTGATTTGCATGGTCAAAATTACCAATTTGCACGCGCATGCACGTGCGCTTCATTTTGATTGGATAGTACTAAAACGTTTGTAACTATCTTATTTATGAAGCGAATGAGTTGATATTCACAGCATACGTAGACAATATGTGTATCTATATATTGGTGTAACAAAAAATGCCAACACACACGCGCATGCGCGTGCGACGTTTTTCAAATGTTCGATTTTTAAAGGACGATAACGTTTTTGTTTTTCATCAAATTCTATTGATATGAGGGATTTAGATGTGTCTTGGTACTCCTTACAAATTGCTGGGGTTAGAATTACTGCTCAGCACGTGCATGCACGTGTGCTGAATTCTGATTGGACGATTTTAAAATCGCTATAACTTCCTTATATTTGGTGGAAACGTTATGAGATTCATACTGTGGGTATATGATACAAATACCTGTTGAAAGACATCAACAGAAATTCGGAATCATACACGCGTGCGCGTGTATGCACGTGCAACGCTTTCTTTCATTTCTTGGTACTGAAATGACCATATTAAACGTTCTACACGTAATTAAAGGCTAAAATAAAATGATTTTTTGCTATAGATTCACAAGGACATCACTTTTTAATTGGGGGAGGTTTGGGGAACATATGTAACGGTCCCCGTTACAATTAGAACTAGTTATTATTATTAAGGTCTTCCGTCTCCTGCGGAAGACCTTACTATTATTGTTCGCGTTCTTCTTCTTCTTCATTATTATTATTATTTTTATTATTATTATTATTATTATTATTATTATTTTCCTTGGTAGTACACGCGTTTTTCTCAGCCATTTCTCAAACGATTTTCAGGAAATTTTCAGGAAAGATGTCTTTTCGTGACGAGACTTTGCTTGCAAAATTTCGTGCTTGACGTCACTTCCGGTCAGGAGTTATCTCTCTTTTAGTGACTTTTTGAAGGGCCTTGTTGTCCACACATCTCCTCCGTTAGTTTTGAAGCTAGAGTCTTGAAATTTCTACACAAGATAGAGTAAACATTTTAGAAGATTTGAGGGGGATTCGATTTTACCGGAGGCGATTTGCCTAAACGCTCGCCTGGACCTGAAAAAATGGATGCCAAAATTTTTCGCCGATTTCGGCGATTTTCGACCTTTCATCTCGAATATCTTTTTTTTTGCAAATATTTTGTTAAGACATGTAGAACAAAAGTTGTGCACATTTACAAGATCTTTTCGAAAATATCAAGATTTAGGGGCTAGCCCCTTCAATTAGGGATCTAGAAGGGCTCAAATTCTAGATCAAATATCTCAAAAATCGTTAATATTTTGGTATAAGTCAAAGAACAAAAAATGTTCCTCTCAACTATCCAAATCTATTCAGATAAAAATTTAGATCATATGTTACGTAATAAGGGATTTTAAGGGCCAAAACCATAAATTTTTTACCCCTTGTATCTCGAAAACGACAAATATTTTGAAAAGCAATAAAGAACAAAAGTTGTTCAGAATGATGATCTGAACAATATGCATATTTCGTTTTTACCCTATGTGGCCCCGTTAGGGAGCTACAGTTTGGCCCCTAAAAATTACTTCTAGAAATAACTCGAGAACGGTAAAGAATTTCTAAATACTTGTTGAACAAAAAATGTTTGAAATGTCATGACCTTTCTTACGATATCAAGCAAAAGGGGCTGACCCTTTAAATTAGGGGCCCAGAAGGGTCCAAAGGTTTATGAGAATATCTCAGAAACTATTAATATTTTGTAATAAGTCATTGAAGCGGAAATGTTCATCTAAACGAGCTTGTTCTTATCAAATCAAAAAGTAGGTCATATGTTACGTAATAAGGGATTTTAAGGGCCAAAATCATAAATAATTGACGCCTCATATCTTGAAAACGACAAATATTTTGAAAAGCATTATTGAACAAAAGTTGTTCAGAATGATAATCTAAACAATATGTACATTTCGTTTTTTCCCTATGTGGCCCCGTTAGGGAGCTACAGTTTGGCCCCTAAATATTTCTTGTAGAGATAACTCGAGAACGGTAAAGAATTTCTAAATACTTGTTGAGCAAAAAATGTTTAAAATGACAAGGCCTTTCTTACGATATCAAGCAAAACGGGCTGGCCCTTTAAATTAGGGGTTCAGAAGGGTCCAAATGTTTTTGAGAATATCTCAGAAACTATTAATATTTTATAATAAGTTGTAGAAACGGAAATGTTCATCTCAACGAGCTTGATCTTATCAAATCAAAAAGTAGGTCATATGTTACGTCATTAGAGATTTTAAGGGCCAAAATCGTAAATATTTGACGCCTCATATCTTTAAAACGACATATTTTTTGAAAAGCATTATTGAACAAAAGTTGTTCAATGTGTCATAACCTATCGATCAATATCCAAAAATGGGTCTGTGGGCCTCATGGCTCGCCTGTAGAGTCGATTTTTGTCGATATCAGTCGATTTCAAAAACTTGTAACTGGTAAATATTTTGTAAGGACATATTGAACAAAAGTTGTTCAGTTTATCGAGATCTATCGATTGATATCAAGAAATAGGCCTATGGTCCTAATGGCTCGCCTGTAGAGTCGATTTTTTGTCCATATCGGTCGATCTCAATAACTTTTTACAGGTAAATATTTTGTAAAGACATATAGAACTAAAGTTGTTGAGTCTATAGAGGGCTAACAAATGACATCAAGAAATAGGCCCGAGGGCCTTATGGCTCGCCTGGAGAGTCGAATTTCAAACGAATTTCACCGCAACTTTGCTTCAGAAGCTTATGATATGAAAAATTGATTATATCTAAAGTGTCTTAAAGTCGGAAACTAAATTGGGACTCATTTGTCTTTTTTTTTTTTTTTTTAACTCCGAGTGCATCAACAAATCGGACGGAAGACCTACTCGTTGCTCGCAACGAGATCGTGTCTAGTTATTATTATTATCATTATTCTTTTTCTCCGGTACTTTTTTGTCCGGTAGTGTTCTCAGAAACTACAAAAGGGATCCATATGAAACTTTCCAGGATGATAGTATAGCGTTTGTAGATGTGCATAGTGATAGTCATTTTGTTTGCACGTGCATGCACGCGCGCGCACGTGCATTGCAATTTTGGTACAAAAAATGGAAAATCAGAATATTGAAGGAAGCGATATAAAACCTAAATAGGATGATAGTATATCATTTGTACATATGAAAAATAATAGTTATTTTGCCAGCACGCACACGCATGCGCGTGCACGCGCATTACAAAATTTGTACGCTAACTTTGGAATGAGTCTAACTTTTTTGTTGTTCATTGAAATGGCTTGAAATTCATATCATAGGTAGATATTGAGACCCTTAACTGATTTACATGGTCAAAATTACCAATTTGCACGCGCATGCACGTGCGCTTCATTTTGATTGGATAATGCTAAAACGTTTGTAACTATCTTATTTATGAAGCGAATGAGATGATATTCACAGCATATGTAGACAATATGTGTATCTATATGTTGGTGTAACAAAAAATGCCAATCTACACGCGCATGCGCGTGCAACGTTTTTTAAATGTTCAATTTTTAAAGGACGATAACGTTTTTGTTTTTCATCAAATTCTATTCATATTAGGGGTTTAGATGTATCTTGGTACTCCTTACAAATTGCTGTGGTTAGAATTACTGCTCAGCACGTGCATGCACGTGTGCTGATTTCTGATTGGACGATTTTAAAATCGCTATAACTTCCTTATATTTGGTGGAAAAGTTATGAAATTCATACTGTGGGTATATGATACAAATGCCTGTTGAACGACATCAACAAAAATTCGGAATCATACACGCGTGCGCGTGTATGCACGTGCAACGCTTTCTTTCATTTCTTGGTACTGAAATGACCATATTGAACGTACTACATGTAATTAAAGGCTAAAATAAAATGATTTTTTCCTATAGATTCACAAGGACATCGCTTTTTAATTGGGGGAGGTTTGGGGAACATCTGTAACGGTCCCCGTTACAATTAGAACTAGTTAAATTTAAGACATCCGAGGTCAGGTCATGGTCAATGAAGCCAATTCTTTTATCAATTTTTAAAATTATGCATTTCACCTACAATCAATATGACTAAATCCATGCGTACATCTAGCATGTGTACATCAACATTATCAAATACGAATCAAATATTATGGAATATAAATCGAGATTTATATATCGAATATAAATAACAAGGTTACCAAATGTAAATAAATAACAATATTATCGAATATAAATCAAAATTTTCGCATATAAATATTAAGATTATCGAATATAATTAAAATTTTCTCATATGAATAATAAGATTATCGAATATGATTAAAGAGTTTCGTATATAAATCAAGATTTGTATAATATTGCAACGTTTTACACACCGTAAGTGTATCTGTTCAATGCTGAATTTTTATATGCATACATACAGTAGTACATGCAACAAAATGTTGTCTGTATAATTGTCATTTGATAAAGCCAATTAAAGTACATGTACCAGAGTAAAACATATCTATGAGATACACATGCTATAGCTTAAATACCTTGTATACTGTTTTTAAAAATCATCTTAATTTAGATCATTTAAAAAAAATGATAGCAACATTTTACGTTTAGCTAGACGTAGGTTGTGTACATTGATGTCGCGTCATTGCGCTACAAGTGAAAAATATCACTTTTTCACCTTTTAAATGTTTTAGATAGAAAAATTTCTCCTCTTTCTGTTGATATGTAACATTACGTTACAGCCCAATGATAATTACCTTAAAATCCCAATCAAACTTGGTAAAAACTTGCATCGAGTCGTTTGACGTCATGATTTTTGGAAATTTACGTTGTATTTTGTTACGTTTTGTTACTATTTCAAACGTAATCAAAATACATGAGTCTGAATTTCTTTTTATCATCTGATATATAGGTATACATTTATCAACATTCAAACAATTATTTAGATTATGACAGATTCAAAATAGGCTAGTTTTTATAGTCTTTTTCGGGAGAGGGGGCGACTACGTCCTTATACGGGGCCCTGACAATAGGTCTAATAAATTTAAACAAGTATTGCATTCTCTCTCTGGCTAAACCAGCTGCCGGAATGGCTTGGAGGAAGGATGGCATCTGTATCCACGCCTGCTTTCAGCAGTTTTAGTTCTGTTCCGGGTGAGTCTGGTACTTCTTTAGCTACAGCAATACCGGTAGAAGAATGTGCACAATATATAGGAGAAATGTAAATCATTGATAAGAGTTTAATTCAGAGAGGAAATTATATATACATGTACCAGTACCTTGTTTGAAAATGATTAAGGTTTGAATTTTTTTGTTGAGATGGCAAGTCAGCGAATTATACCGTAGTCGCCGCACCCCCCCCCCCCCCCCCAACATCCACACATATCACCCAACTACAATGTATCCCCTTTCAGGATTGGTGTTACATTTAACAGCCGAAAAAATCGATATGTGGTAACATAATAAATCAGACTTGTTACAATCCGTTTCTTATGTGAAAAAAAAAACACCCAACTTTCTTTTAAATAGCGTATTCTACCTGGCTTATCTGCTTGGAAAACAAAGTGTCTGAATTTTCTAATACCCTTGAAGGGAATGAAATAATTGGATGTGAATGTTTTCCAGTCCAGCCATTCTCCATCAGCACCACCGAATACAACCACTTCGTTAATAGATGTCCCGCTTTTTCTGACTACAGATGCTAACTGATTCAAGATTCAACCTCTGACCTTCTGTATAATTTTTTAAGTAAACAAACCCGCAGTGATTTTTCTACATTTTTACATGGGTCCTGTGGCTTTCAAATTGGGGAAAATAGTTGACATATTAGTCGAACTGGGAAAAATCAATTTTATCGTAAATAAGTTTTAAAATCATATCAAACATTATATTATCTTTATTTTACACATCTAATTTTCTTTAACCTTCTAAAAAATTTCAACTATTCTATCCAAATCATCATTCCCATAACACTTTGTTACATGTAAGTCTTATGTATATAATTCACATCGAACGTTTATTTTTTTCAAATACATTTTCCTTTCATAATTTCATTATTGGGGAAAATGCAAGCTAAACTGGGGGGAAATTGACAATTTTTAGGAGGGGAAAGGGCCGAAATTCAGACCCAATATGGGCCCCCGAAAAATAACTGACCCGACGTCCACTAAGCTTTTGCCATGGTATGGGACTTGCATGTGCAAATGCATTTGGGGGTGTTTGTCACTCAGCGTTCTACAAAGTAAGTACGTCAACATGAATTTATATTTGTTTTCTCATTCAAAGTAAAATGAAAATGCTTCTTTAAAAATTGAAAGACCCATACTACATGTGCAACTACACAATCGTTCTTATTTCTTCATTACTATCTTTAATTATTTAATTTGGATTTTAACTTGAAGCGTTATCACAGTGTAAGTGGCATTCTTTTTCACCGAGTCCAAAATTCTCAAAACAAAAATGAAGCATAGAAATTACGCTAATAGCGACATTGGCGTGTGTTCCGTTTTTCCCGGTGTCGAATCCTCATCTACTAGGAAGTTGACCTACGTGATTTACAAAACCTATTACTAAATACTATTTGTTCGCCAGAAAATATTAAATTGTCTAAATTTAGAAACGGAAGTACACAGAAATAATCAAGAAGCTACGTTCTATAGCAACTCCAAACAACTAAATCTTTCTAGGTGTAGCAAAGTAGAGAGGTCCAACTTGACAAACATGATGCGGTACAGGGGTCCGTGTTTGCCAAACTATCTATTTTGTATTGCTTATAGGAGTTATGAGATTGATCACTGTTCCGTATAGATCTTCACCTTTCATGTATACAGCATGCGAGTAATCAAAGGTATATAAATGGACATGGTTAAGCTCTGTTGACATCGGCGAAGCTAGTTGTACCAGGACTGGTTGCTCATGCAGTTCTTATTATCGGTAAATATCCCAGTATTTACAACAACGGATTTTAAACACACTTGCTGTAATACAGTATTTTAATACATTTTATAAGATATTTTTTCACACTTTAGTGGTTTGTGAATTTTATTTATTGTAAGGTACCTGTCGTTCTACTTTCACTTCATTCAAATGTGCACTATATTTGACCCAATCTAATTAAAATCAGACTTCTTAGATCCGCGCCATATACACTGTGTAAGCGATTGTGAGCGTATCCTAGGATCTGATTTTAATTAGATTATATTTGTCCAGAGCAGCTAACTTGTCGTTTTTTTTTTGTCATGGCCGATTGAATGTGATCTTTGTGTTGTTCACAGATAGGACATACTTCAGTCTTGGGTGACATGAATTTTATATTTGGACAGCAAATCTGCCAGATGCCTTTGAGCGTCGGTAGCTCTACTGCTGTCTTGTCATTATCGATACAAACATCTTCGTATATTCTGTACAGGGACTGTTTGCTTTCACTGCATGGTACAATTATGTGTACACCGATATTCCTGTTGACTGCTGCCGGCTGAAGCAGACCATGCTCTTCGGCATAACTAGATATGAACTGAGGAACATCCCTCAAAACATCAAAACCGTATGCATTCTTAGGTCGCCTATGTTTATTTCCATGAGTTCTTGAAACCAACCCATTTGTGATCAGATGATGTATCAGAGATTTCAATGCAAACTCGCGAATGCTGTGTGTTATCAAAAAAGTTTGTCGACAAACTTAATGTATCGAAGAGGTTTTCTAATTGAATCTCCATCTTTTGACTGTCTACATTTAGATTTTATCTTTATAAACTTCGCCATAATATGAAAGTCTTTCATTTTTCGTCATCTCAGTTAAGGAAATAGCGTGTTCTCTGATGTCTGAAAAACTAAATGTAGAAATACAGTTTTTCGCACACTCGCATCCCTTTTCAATTCAAGATCGTTATTTCACATCTTCTGTACAAGGATCATGGGGTAAGTTGGCAATCCCTTCCCCAAACATGTGTACCCGGGCCTCTAAATCGGTTGACATATCGTCTGATTCACCGTCATCACTGTTTTCGTTAATAGAACACGCACCTGCGTTCTGATTAGTAAGATTTTTCATGGGAAAATATTCATTGTTGATATTGTCTAGATCCTAAAAATTTTACAAAATATTTTATTAACCGTCATAAGTGAAATACAATAATTTGATTGATCATCGGGTTTTTAGAAATATTTTCAATTATTTGTCAAGCATTTTTTTTCTCGAGAGATGTGTGTGTGTAAAAGAGTAAAGCTACAGGTCAGAACGCAGAATCTACAAGTTGATTTTTTCTAATTTCGGAAATAAATTAGTATTTGCAAAACATTTTATAATTTCAGGTTAGTGTTGCCAAAATACAATTGTTAACATTTTTTTTACGTGCGCACAAAAGGTGAGCGACATAATTATTACTAAACGTATCGCTGTATAGCTACGCAATGGTAAACTTTATCGGCTATTTTTAGGATTCGATGCTATTTTGTACATATTTACAGCATTGTAAGATACATATGTACGTTCACAATCAAGGAATAGTACATATTGTAAAACTTGTAAACACCGCAGAAAGTAAACCAACAGGAAGCACAACAATCGGACGGCTGTTTTATATACATGCAATTCATATTGTATCGATCTAATATTTCAAATAGGGGGGGGGGGGGGGCGTAAACCCAGATAAACGTTACTTTAAAAATGGGAGGGGGGGGGGGGGCGTAAACCCAGATAAACGTTACTTTGAAAATATGTCTGTTTAAAAATATGACTGTTTGGTATATGTCACACATAAATTCAGGATGTCAGGTGAAATATTTTCATTTCTATAGACTTTCATTTTACCTGTATTTCCCGAAGAAAGGGAAATACCTGTAAATATATTTTTTATTTTCGACGAAAATCCATTAATACATAGCACTAATTAACATCAATACTAAACACTTAAACCGATATAATATATAATAATTGTATATATAACAGATAAATGAAACTTGTGTGTTTTAAAGTGCGTACTGACAGTTCCATGATTTCTCAAGGAAGCGCCTAACATGTGATTGAAAAAACAACGTTGCAGAAAATCATGCCGTCATATCGTAAAAACGCGACGTCGACTTTACCGCTTGATTTCTCGATAAACGTCACAATCATACACCAATTTTTACTTTATTTGGGACAAAATCAATCATTTTATTAATCTGTGGATAAAGCGTATGCGTATTTCATGTAACGCGGGACATCGAAAAATGACGACATCTGCGTGTATATAACTCCGTTATTGCTAATGAAATGCTTGTAAATTATATTTTATATAAGCTATTATCATTATTTATATATTTTCCTTGCCATTGATGTATAAGACTTTAATAATCCACAAAATATACATCTGTGTAAACACAGCGGAAGCATTTTCTAATGCATGTATGGAAGTAACACCAGTACCGTGCGCGACGTCTCTGCATTTCTTTTGGGAACCTCCGGGCCCCCACCATGGCGTTTCAATGTGTATAAAAGTACGCGAGCGGACCAATCACTAATATCTAAGGGTCATAACTAAAGGGAGATAACTCTTAATCAAAACTTTCCAATTCATTTTGCCAGAGTTGTCTTTCTTTTATTTTCATTTTAACGGACTAATATTCGTTGACACTCCTACTTGACATGACTATTTCTGGTGTTTTAATTGATAAACAGAATTGATAAAATGGTCAGTTATGGAGTCAAGCCTTCAGAAGCCCCCGCCTGACACGAGTAGAACCGACACCTGTAATTACACCCATGTATGTATTGTCTACATTTTAACGTGATTTAATTAGGACGAACAGTCTGATTTCGGATTGAGAAAATCAGCCAATTAAATAGTACACATGTGTTACACCCTAAATAGTCGCCCCATCCCAAATCGTCGCCGTCGACGATTTGGGATGACATTTCACCGACGATTTGGGACAATATTGCATTATCATTTGGAGCGACGATTTTCGGATGTCCTAATTCGTCGGTCGCCAATATTCTATTGACGTTAAACAGAAGTTATCTCATTGTACTCTCTCTTATATGGGGGGAGGGGGGGGGGGTACATAAGTTTCGCTTGGTCTGTTTGTCTGTCTGACCTCACTCATATCTCTGGTGTATGTAAAATTTTGTATGTAGATTACAAGTGACCCTCTGACATGCCTCCCCCAAAATGAGAAGTTTGGAAAGAGAGCTAATAGGCGTAATCTCATGAATACAATCTGATGTCACTAACAAATCTGCGGTGCACAAGACCTAACAACCCCGTGATCAGCAGAAAAACCCTACAACAAAAGGCAAAATGATTTATTGCTGGACAGATCTCTCTCTCTCTCTCTCTCTCTCTCTCTCTCTCTCTCTCTCTCTCTCTCTAGGACTGGACAAAAAAAATCATATAGACAACAATGGCACCGTCCCCACCAACAACAAATATAACTTTCAATATTAACTACACCACTACCAACCAAAACAACAATGATAAATACTGTGATCATAATAAATGTTTTTTAAAAAATATCTATACAACAGAACAAGAAAAAGTCGATAGAAGATTAGACTGTCTTGCATATTAGGTCTAGAGAAGCTTTTGCGGTTATAGCTGACCACAAAAGACGAAGAGAGAGGAGGAGAGGAGTGAACAAACAAGGCCAGTTTGTATGTAAATGATGTTTTCAAATACATGTGGTTACAGAAAGGGGGATGACAATTTGGGGTGGGAGGTTATTCCCAAATCGTCGTCGGCGACGATTTAGGACGTAACACACATGAAATAGTTCACCAGTGGTGGGGTCAAGGGGCAAAGAGTGTATTTTGAATGGAATTTAGTGTTTAAGGAGGTCTACAACATCGACATAATGGCTGATTTCCTTTAAAACATGAATGGAAATATGAATACATCTACTTGTGTAACGGACAGATAGATGTAGAGGAAACTTATACTGCCTCGCTAATGAATTTTCTAGTGATGTGATAGAATATCTCAGTTAAGCAATGTCGAGCAAGATCAGAACTTGGCAGGGTGACCGCTACACGTTAAACTTTTACCAGCAAAACTTGCATATTCCTTTTAAACTCGATTGCCTAGCTGGCTAGCTTAATCGGTTAACGGGTTAACTGCTTATGTGTTTCCTAGCAGGGTTTTAATTTTCTACAGTTTACATTCTGTTAAAATTGCATTTTTTGACTAAATAAAGTAAATCTGAAAGTTTTCAGCTGTATATATATTTAACTTTTCATCCATATAGAATTGTCATAGCGTGTTGTTCCTCCTTAAATTCCTCTGGTGTGTTATCCCTCCTTAAACTTCTCTGGTGTGTTATTCCTCCTTAAATTTCTCTGTGTGTTATTCCTCCTTAAATTTCTCTGTGTGTTATTCCTCCTTAAATTTCTCTGGTGTGTTATTCCTCCTTAAAGATCTCTAGTGTGTTATTTCTCCTTAAACTTCTCGCTGTGTTATTCATCCTTAAACTTCTCTGGTGTGTTATTCCTCCTTAAATTTCCCTGTGTGTTATTCCTCCTTAAATTTCTCTGGTGTGTTATTCCTCGTTAAATTCCTCCTTAAACTTCTCTGTGTGTTATTCCTCCTTAAATTTCTCTGGTGTGTTATTCCTCCTTAAATTTCTCTGATGTGTTATTCCTCCTTAAATTTTTCTGGTGTGTGATTCCTCCTTAAACTTCTCTGTGTGTTATTCATTCTTAAATGTATCTTGTCTGTTATTCATCCTTAAATTTCTCTGTGTGTTATTCGTCCTTAAACTTCTTTGTGTGTTATTCCTCCTTAAATTTCTCTGGTGTGTTATTCCTCCTTAAACTTCTCTGTGTGTTATTCCTCCTTAAATTTCTCTGGCGTGTTTTCCCTCCTTAATATTCTCTGGTGTGTTATTCCTCCTTAAATTTCTCTGGTGTGTTATTCCTCCTTAAATTTCTCTAGCGTGTCATTACTCATTAAACTTCTCTGGTGTGTCATTCCTCCTTAAACTTCTCTGGTGTGTCATTCCTCCTTAAATTTCTCTGGCGTGTTATACTCCCTTAAATTCCTCTGTGTGTTATTCCTCCTTAAATTTCTCTGTGAGTTATTCCTCCTTAAATTTCTCTGTGTGTTATTCCTCCTTAAATTTCTCTGTGTGTTATTCCTCCTTAAATTTACCTGGTGTGTTGTTCCTCATTCCAGTTGATACTAAATTTTCTTTAGTGTTATTGATACGAAATTGAAACTAAATGGATATTTTTAGAAAGAGCAGGAAGTACTTTCTAATAAGCAACATTCTAATCCTTTTCGAATTTGATATGAATCATCTTTGGAACATGGGGGACATAAATTGTATATTCCAGGCCTCCTGTACCTCTTTGGCTTTAGGAACGGGCCAGAAGCTAACAAAATCTTACAAATTTCAACAAATATTCTCCAGAACCGAAAAGTACAAATTTACATGAAAGCTTCCTGACATAGTGCAGATTCAAGTTTGTTAAAATCATGGCCCCCGGGGGTAGGATGGAACCACAATTGGGAATCAAAGTTTTGCATTCTAGTATATAAGGAAAATCATTAAAAAATCTTCTGAAGAATCACTGGGCCAGTAAATTTTACATTTACAAGAATGCTTCCTGACATAATGCAGATTCAAGTTTGCAAGAAAATTCATGGTCCCCGGGATTGGGTTATTGCCACAATAGAGATTAAAGTTTTACAAGCAAATAGAGAGAGAGAGAGAGTCCTTAAATATGGGCCAAGGGGACTCCGCTGAGCGATGTGGCCCATTGGTCTCTTGCTACCTGATTTGACAATGATATCAATACTATTGTTGAATTATATTTGAAAGTTTGACCTTTTTGCAGATTCTAGTTTTTTCAAATCATGACCCCCAGGGGTAGGATGGGACAACAATAGGGAACCAAATTTAACATGGGAATAAATAGAGAAAATTTATAAATCTTCTTCTCAAGAATCACTGGGCCAGAAGAGCCGAGATTTACATGAAAGCTTCCTAACATAATGCAGATTCAAGGGTATTAAAATCATGGCCCCGGAGAGTAGGATGAAGCCACAATAGGGAATTAAAGTTTTACATCCAAATATACAGGGTTTGTATAGGGACAATAATTAAAAATCTTCTTCTGAAGAATCACTGGACCAGTAAAGTTTACATTTACATGAAAGCTTCCTGACATAGTGCAGATTGAAGTTTGTTCAAATCGTGGCCCCCAGGGGTAGGATGGGGCCATAATAGGGGGTCAAAATATTACATACTAATGTATAGAGAAAATATTTTAAAATCTTCTTCTAAAGAACCATCGAGCAAAAGACGTTTACAATTGCATGAAAACTTCCTTATATAGTGCAGGTTCAAGTTTGTATAAAGCATGGTCTCTGGGGTAGGTTGGGGCCACAATAGGGACAAAAGTTTTACATGCAAATATATATGGAAAATCTTTAGCTATGGCCAAGGTGACTCGGGTGAGCGATGTGGCCCATTAGTCTCTGAGACCACAGACGATGATTTGTAAATAGTTTTGATAGTTCCCTTTGCTTTTTGTCACGAGGAATATCGAAATATCAATTGATTTTTAAACCCTATAACAGTTTTCGTCATAGTAATCCTTCATGAATAATGATAAACAAAGTGGGCGTGTCTTAACACAAGGACAACATTCACTAGCTCTCGTGCTTTCCCCGTTTACAACTCATGTGACATTACATGTACATGGATTTAATTGTTTTAGAATCCTAATATTTTTTAAGTGGAAGCTATACATACATTTAACTGAATACATGTATGCTGCATGTGTGATCGGTATGTTAATGCATGCTATTGTATGCTGCATGTGTGATCGGTATGTTAATGCATGCTATTGTATGCTGCATGTGTGATCGGTATGTTAATGCATGCTATTGTATGCTCCATGTGTGATCGGTATGTTAATGCATGCTATTGTATGCTGCATGTGTGATCGGTATGTTAATGCATGCTATTGTATGCTGCATGTGTGATCGGTATGTTAATGCATGCTATTGTATGCTGCATGTGTGATCGGTATGTTAATGCATGCTATTGTATGCTGCATGTGTGATCGGTATGTTAATGCATGCTATTGTATGCTGCATGTGTGATCGGTATGTTAATGCATGCTATTGTATGCTGCATGTGTGATCGGTATGTTAATGCATGCTATTGTATGCTACATGTGTGATCGGTATGTTAATGCATGCTATTGTATGCTGCATGTGTGATCGGTATGTTAATTAGGGCTGTGCGGTGCACCGAAAATTTCGGTGCACCGCGATTCATACCATTCGATTCGATGCACCGATTACAAATTCCGGATTTCGATTCGGTTCGGATTTTACTTACACCAAAACAACAAATATGGCGTCCGAGTGATGTTGAAAACATGTGGTTTTTTATGCAACGGAGATTTAAATCACTACTGTGTTAAGAGTTAGCATTTTCACCACTCAGATACCAACAGAATATGGTCCGTAAGATCATTGCAGTTTATCTTTACATGACATATAGCATTTCTGTCAGTGGTGGAGTGAAATCAACATCGTAAGTAATGACACAGATTTGACAGTTAACATGAGAGAAGTAAATCAATAAAGGAGAGATTTTCAAAGACTCTCAATTGATAGAATTGTTGAATTTTTGCATATCAATGAAAACAATATCATATACATTTTAGATTCACTATAGATTTGTTTAATAATCCAAAACTTATGCAGCACATTAATATAACAAATTTTGATAGACTGTCAGTGTTTTCTTTTTTCTATCAAAGTTATAAAATGCCATTATGAATAGATATGATGTTTACAAATGACAACATATAGTTATATAACTTGAATTAAATCAAATCAAATATGCTACTCATTAAAATTGTTAATTTTTGTGGTGTCATTAGATAAATTGGATCTAACATGAACCGAATCGAAAATAACCGAACCGTGCTGTTCTGAATCGAAACCGAACCGAATCGAGCTAACCCTGAATCGTCCCAGCCCTAATGTTAATGCATGCTATTTATTCGTGGTGATGATACTGCTGAGACATGTACTTAAACACGTTATCAGAAGCACATTCGGTCATACATATCGCCGATAAAAAAAAAAATGAAATCAGAAATCAGTACAGATCTTATTGTCATTCAAATCGTTATTTTCAACTAAATACGGATATTACATTAGAACTGTTAACCGTCAACTTACGTTTCGTTCAAACCTCAGCTATATTGTGATGTATTAAATATAAGTCACAAGTGCTCACAAAAAATAAAGAATAAAAAAAAAAATAGATAAATAAAAACACCTCCTCTCAATTTCTCAGGCTCTTGATCGAATTAGCCTTGAAGGAAAATACTGTAGTATATCATAAATATCTGGGCTTGTATCATTATTTATGAATATAACTTGATTATCTATTTTCATATTTAAAAAGCGCGGGCTGTGAAAGTACATGTATATGTAGGACACGCGTAAGTCTTTATGTTTCGGTTAATTATATTTCAGGTAGAATAATAAACAAAATATTTACCTGTAATGTGTAAAATGTTAATAAAGAAAGTAAAATCATACTAGTGCATTCTAATGTAAACAAAGAATGTATTTAATTATTTGTTTAGAAAATTAGATTCAGAAACGTCAACTTATTTCTGATAACGATATCTACACGTGTATATAACCTAATACAATTTATCAACTTTAGTTAATAGATTACATATACATGTATACCGTATGTATCGAATACACTCTGTGTAAAGTACATGACGTTGAAGGCGTGTCTTTGTTCCTAAAACAGCGGACAATACAGCCGAATCACGTGTATCGTGTTTTGTATAGAGCGAGCTACTCCGGGTAGGTCATCGACTTCAAACAGATTGAGGCTTCTAGTGAAAATGTTGCTATTTTTGTTTTAAGTATCGGCAAAATGGGCTACGTTTATCGCCATACGTCGTATTACAAGATTTAACTGTACCTAATATCGTCCATATATTTCGAGATCTGTAAAAGTATGGGCGGTGGCAAATTCCTATGGGAATTTCAGCTAATGAGGCAACCCCAAGCTTGAACTTATGGCGAATTTATGCGCCGTGTAACGTTTAAATCATGAAAATGCAAAAGTCAATAAGATTAGTTGAATCCTCTAAGTTTTAACATAAAAGAAAAAAAAATTTTGATAGATATATTGAGGGCCATTTCATAAAACCATTTCACTTCATCCTTTGGTATGATGCATCTTTGGAGCAAGGGGGACGTAAATTGTAAATTTCAGGATTCCTACACCCGGGGCCTTAGGGATGGGCAAAAACTGCTCAAAATTAACCAATTTTCAAAAATCTTCTCCAGAACTGCACATGTTTAAGAAAAATTAAATGCATAATGATGCAGAGCAGGAAGGCCTCTACCAAAATTGTAAATTTCATGATCCTCGGGTTTTCTCAATGCCTCGGATTACAAACTTCATAAACATCTATCAGGATTGTTTTTACAAAACTTGACACATGCCTATATCAGAGATTCATCCACCGTACCCGCCCACCCCTGTAACCCGAAATATACTATCAGTAGGTTTTGTATTCCCAGTTGTAGAACAAAGTATCATGAAATATACTATCAGTAAGTTTTGTATCTCCAGTTGTATTACAAAGTATCATGAAATATACTATCAGTAAGTTTTGTATCCCCAGTTGTAGTACAAAGTATCATGAAATATACTATCAGTAATTTTTGTATCCCCAGTTGTAGTATCATGAAATATACTATCAGTAAGTTTTGTATCTCCAGTTGTAGTACAAAGTATCATGACATATACTATGGAGACTCTTCCGTGTACTTATTATAAAGAAAGTTTCTTAAATCGATATTTCCTTACTTAAAATTGAGTTGGGGTGTTTGTATTTCCATCGAGGTAATTTAGTGAATTAATCAATTTAATCAATTATAATGAAGTGAAGTATGCTACTACGTACAAGGAAAATGACATTATTTTTTTCATCGTTTGCTTAGATGTAATTTCAGTTTTTGTTTTCATGCATTTGTTTTCACTTTCCCGCCTTTTGAATATTTAGAGAATCAATACAATATGTTAATATTAAATTCAAACATCAATGTGATCATGTTGCATTTTTGACACATTACAGAGAAATGTTCTGAAAACTGCGTCCTATTAAAACTTTTCGCTATCTTTGAGTAAACCAGGGAACGGATAATGTGATATTTAGGCGATATTCAAGAATCGTTAAGCTGCACTCCTTGTCGGGAACCCACCATGGCGTTGTCATTTATACGAATATGCGAGCGGATCTAAGGATCACAACTAAAGAGAGATAATTCTGAATCAAAACTCTCCACTTCAATTCGCCTGAGTTGTCTTTCTATTATTTTCATTTTAACGACGAATATTCGTTGACATCCCTACTTGACATTACTATTTTTGCTGTTTTAATTGATAAACAGAATTGATAACGTGGTCAGTTTTGGAGTCAAACCTTCAGAAGCCCCTGTCTGGCACGAGTAGAACCGACACCTGTAATTACACTCACGTATGTATTGTCTACATTTTAACGTTATTTAGAACGAACAGTCTGATTTTAGATTGATTGATTCATTGATTATTGTTTAACGTCTAACGTCTCTTTCAAGAATCTTTCACTCATATGGAGACGTCATCACTGCCGGTGAAGGGCTGCAACATTTGGTCCTATGCTCGGTGCTTATGGCCATTGAGCAGGGAGGGATCTTTATCGTGCCACACCTGCTGTGTCACGGGATCTCGGTTTTTGTGGCCTCATCCGAAGGACTGCCCCATTTAGTCGTTCTTACGACAAGCAAGGGTTACTCGGGACATATTCTAACACGGATCCCCACGAGACGATTTGGGTTGAGAAGACCAGCCAATGAAATAGTACACATGAAACAGTCAAACAGTGGTGGGGTCAAGGGGCAAAGAATATATTTTAAATGGGATTTAGTGTTTAAGGATGTACACAACTAATGAAAACAGGTATATTTTTTATATGAAGCAAATATCTACATGTTTGGTATCATTAGAAAGGTCTTTTTAAATGCAGTTCATCAGTGCAAAAATCATCAAGATAGCTTGAGTGGTTAAAAAGTTATAGCATTTTATAAACATCAATGGTCAAACTCCCACGATACCAAAATTCAGTAATTGGTAAATCAATACCCAACACAGAAAACAGGGTAAGATTGGAGTCAGGATCACAGAAGTTATCATGTCTTAGTAAATTTAAGAGCAAAACATACAGTTTTAAGCAACTTTATTCTTTTAAAACATTTATTTTCAAGTTCCCCTTCTCCCAATCTTGTAGTAGTTGATATGTGTATACTGCTTCATCGCCATTGTGACCAGACTAGAGTGATCTATAAATAGTAACAATTATCCTAAAGAAAAACCTGTTCTGCATGGTAAGCAGTAAAATTTAATAAGTAATGAAATAACAAGACAAACACAAGTCGTACTTATAATAATGATTTCAATTAGATAAAACTGTATTCTCGTATCAAATTTCAAAACGCTGTAAAGAAATTGAATTAAAGCAATTTATTTTCAATAAATGAAATCCCTGAAATAAAGTATTAAAACATGTAAAATTTCACACTATTACAGATATTGCATGAATGTTTAGAATTTCTCTTATATATGGTTTTAATTTTCCGTTCGGTGAACGTTTACAGTGTACATATATAATACTATATCAACTCAACTCCCAAGCATTAAAGAAAACATAGAAACATTTTGTGATGTATTTTATTATTATCATTTACAGTTCTTTCATTTCGGCCTCGTAATCCGGGGTTTTTAACTGCAAAAATAAAAATAAAACAGTTGTCCGAAAGATATCGTATAGCATATCAAAATGAGGGTCTCGACGAGTAGAGTTCAGCCCGAGGGTTGTCCGGGTCATTAAGTGCAAAATCAAAAACTTGCCCAAAGGGTATCATGTGACTTATCACAATGAAGGTCTAAAGTCAGCATTTCGCAAATGTTATGGTTGATATAACGATCTAGTTTGTCAATACAAACTATCATTGTGTCAAATGCTGTGTGATGTTTCACACGGATTGTTAGGCCGTTCTTAGCACACCGATTTTGACTGCGGATAACGACGATGGTGTAGATTTATAGTGCAGACTGCCAAGTAGGGGCCCTACTACACTAGGTTTGTTGCGGCGAGGCTACGGATAGTTCCGTTTGCTTGATCAAGATATAGGGCTCTCGGCGGGTGTGAGCGGTCGACAGGGGATGCTTACTCATCCTAGGCACCTGGTATCCACCTCTGGCACATCCAAGGATCCGTGTTTGCCAAACTCTATTCTGCATTACTTATAGAAGATGTGAGATTGATCACTGGTCGTTATCTTCACCTTTCACGTGATTGAGCAATAGAGGCATTCCTCGATAAAACACATATCATTAAAATGTGGGTTTTTTCCTTATATATGTTCATCTAATAAAGCAAGAACTTCTTACCAATCTGAATTAATCTTACGTGACGCCAACAGAAACTAGAAGATAGCAAATAACTTAGAAACACTGTAACAACAATAGAAAAACAGGACAGAGCACAAGTAGTGAGATGCTTGCTCAATGTTCAAATTGCAAATCCATGGTTTGTTTTATTACACGATATTTCCTTGTATTTTTTGTTTGAAAATGCGTGCTACCGACAACCGCCTTTCACGATGACGAGTTGAAATTAAACAAACATTGACGTAGAAATAAGTACTTATTGCTCCTTTGTTAAGCACTCGGAATTTATGAGGACAGTTTTTTTTTGTTTTTTTTTCAAATATGACATTAAAATGAACAGCGTTCTCTGCTACAACACAGAACGCTTTACCTCGGTACGTATTGGTGACACTGAAGCTGCTGAAATTTCAATTCTGTTGATGTAAATGTAGGGTTTCTAAAGATATTTATTTTACGCTTCTGATTTTTCCTTTCACACTTGGTGTGTATATCTTAAAATCTATAGTTAAAATCTAAGTATTTTAGTTTGACCTTTCTTGTGAAAGCCTTTACACACACGATAGCAATTTTCAGCTTTAACACCTCTTTCCTGTTTCGCGGTGGCAGAGGAAGTTGGTCTCCACCAGGTATGAAATTTATGGTCAGATCTTGGAATTGCGTTTCTTTAATTTGGTTATGCTTGTCTCTCACTCATTTTCCCATTGTAAATTAATGCCATAGAGTTTTCTCCTCATTTTCCAATTTTGTTTAGCTTATTTTATTGCTTAATTTAAAGTGCAAGTCAACGGATCTGTCAAAGTTGAATGATGTGTGAGTTTCCAAGAATAGTTCTAAAAATGAAGATTTTATTTGTTGGTATGCACATGGGATATTTATACAGGATCCGTGTTTGCCCAACTATTTATTTTGTATTGCTTATAAGAGTTATGACATTGATAACTGTTCGTTATCTCCACCTTTCATATAACGTTTGGATTATAATAAATTGTGAAATTTGTGATATTGTGTTTTAATTCGGAACTCTATCAATGTTCCGAGTTCAATCATCACGTATCCCACACACATAACCACGAACCTGCTGATGGTAGCTAGGCTTCAGGATGAAGACTCATGAAGTGATCTAATTGAACATCCCCGGGAAGAGATGGGTACATAGTAAGATGAGAAGGAAGAATACAAAGATAATCCGATAGCATACATCCTGTCTGCCGGATATCATACAGATCAATACAAAGGTAGTCCGATAACACAGATCCTGTCTGCCGGATATCATAGAGTTCAATTAATCCGATATCACAGGTCATGTCTACCGGATATCATAGAAATCAATTAATCCGATATCACTGGTCCTGTCTGCCGGATATCATGGAAATCAATTAATCTGATATCACAGGTCATGTCTACCGGATATTATAGATATCAATTAATCCGATATCACTTGTCCTGTCTACCGGATATCATAGAAATCAATTAATCTGATATCACAGGTCATGTCTACCGGATATCATAGAAATCAATTAATCCGATATCACTGGTCCTGTCTACCAGATATCATAGAAATCAATTAATCCGATATCACTGGTCATGTCTACCGGATATCATAGAAATCAATTAATCTGATAACACAGATCTTGTCTGTCGGATATCATAGAGATCAATTAATGCAATAGCACAGGTCCTGTCTGCTGAATATCATTGACATCAATTCAGTAAGATATTTATTACACGGTTAGAGTGAGTAATGGAAAAACACAAAAAAGGGAAATAAGGTACTTCCGAATTATATAAAACATGCTTTACTTGAGAGAAAACAACAACTTTCCCGATTCAAAATACAAATTAGACGGAAAAATTTGAAGAGAAACAAACACTGCCTGTTGTACGGATGTCCCACGTGTTACTCTCAGTCTGATAAACTCCGCATCACAGTCCACAACACAAAGTAGTCCTTAGATGAATTATTTGCCTTCACATAAAAAAAAATAAAATATCTTGGGGTAACGCTCCTCACAATATGAGAACACGAATTTGAACAGTTGCTGCGCGAAAACGGCGAGGTTGCCTTATTAGACGTCCAAAACCAACTTGATCACGGAGACGCCATTTTAGGGGGGACGAATGAAAATTGAAAAAAGTGCGGAAATCTATTACAGTGATCCCCCGTTATAACGCCAACATTTGTACCTCGGCAATTTTGGCATTATAACGGTGATGGCATTATATCGGGGAAGGGTGTATGTGTGTACAGCTGTCATAAAAAATTAAACAAATTTTATCTCCTACATCAATGTGCTATTAGATTTCGGTGTGTCCGCCATTCTCAGATTAAAAAAAAAAATTACTGCATATTTGAACTCAGATGCATATGATTATCGTTTAAGTATCTTATTATCTGCTACAAACTTTGATACCTGGAGGACTAACGGCGGATAATTGGTTAAGTCTGCTCACTGAAACTTTCCTGCCGTTAATTGGCGATAATTAGCGGGGGTGATTATAACGGTAATTGACCAAATCGTACCTCTAAATAGGTTGGCGGATGGCGGTATGCGGGGGATGGCGTTATAACGGGGTTTTACATAGCAAGGAAAACGGGACTTTGGACTTTTTTGGCGATATGCGGGCGTGGCATTATAACGGGGGGGGGGGGGGGGGGCAATGTAGCGGGAAATCACATTATTTAGATTATGTGTTCTTTTAACTTTCCTTCAATAAATAACGTAAATATCTCTGCTAAACACCCACAAGTCATAACTCGAAATTGCAATAGCATTAGAGAATAATTTGGAATACCTAAGGTCAAACACCCCCCCCCCCCCCAGGAATCGCTACCCCCTGTGTTACCACAGAAACGGTAAAATAGTGTTTGCTCTGTGTCAGAGTTGTGGGGAGAACGGGGGACAACTCTGTTGTACTTGCTCGGACGAGCGGCACTGTATGACGGGGAACACCGGTTTTCAGATCATCAAAATGTGTAAAAGTCAAGACCTATCTTCGTGCGACTATGACACAGGAGATGCTTAATCACTTGATGATTCTACACACCCACAGGGAAGCTACGGATGAAATGGACATATCAGAAGTCGCTAGTAGTTTGTCTCAGCGCGGGATGGACGAGGACTTAATTTTTGGACGTTTCTGAACTGTTCAATGAATCAATGTACATTTATATAATTTTATAAAAATGAGTTTAATGTGTTTAACTTGCATACAACTTCCTTGATATTACTTAAGTTATTAAATGTTTGAATTGAAGACAAATATTGCAATTTTTTTCAATAGATGGAAAGATATATATATATGGAAACTATGGAAGTGTTGGTGAATATATGTACATACTAGCTAAAATACGTTACCCCCCCCCCCCTTTTTTTTTAAAATCCAGTTCGCCGCACCAATGTCAAAAACTTGCCGACGCGCATGTTTCATAACGTCTCATCACAGGGGACCCAAGCGTTGATCTTTGCGAAAGGGGAGGGGGCGTCTTAAACTTAAAGGAGACTCGAGCGAATAGAGTCGAAAGAAGACAAATTACAGTAGATTAACACATCCAACCTTAATACGATGTGATTGATAAAATGCCCGCTATAAGATCCATTGCTGAATTACCCATACATTCCTTTCGGGGTAAATTTGAACAATGTACGACATTAAAGATCCGTTGGGCCAGACTTAATAGTGAGCAGGGCGAACTCCTAGCTGATGTTGCATTTAGGGTGGAGATAAAAACTAACTATTAAAGGAAATCAGATCTGTCGCTTTCGTGGGTTTTCTTTCCATCATACAAATTCTCATAATTTAAACTACCATGTTAAGTATTTTTTTTTTACAACTAACCAGAACAAAACATTGACGCAAATAGTTTAAAGATCACTCGATACAAATTGTCTGTTAAAGTTAAAGTTCATGGCAGTTTTGAACATAAACAATACCATCTCGTTTTTTCTAAACGAGTGATATTGATATAATGCATTATTGTTATTGAAATAATTAGCTTCAGACATTGTTAGACAAACATGTTCTTGTAGTATGAACGTTTAGCTTTAAAGATTAAATCGCTGCATGCGAGTCTTTGTCTTCTTTTAAAGGTATTTGTATCACGCATTGAAAATCCAGGTGGGGGTACGATATGTCTTTAGTCTTCGCATTTGCATCATATCTGTGTTTTCTGGTCGATTGGTTCTTGCAGTATTGAAACATTGAAACACAAAATTTAAATAAATTATGGATATTTTTTATTTCATTTTGAGGGGTTGTTGTCCCTTCTCAGCGCATATTTCAAAAATCAATAAACAGATACATGTACATTTGATTCACACTAAAATTTGTTTATATTATCATTATGTATATATACTGAAGCTGTCATTTTCTTCAAGATTTATTAACATTCAAGGGAAAATGATTCATTTTACCAATGTTTTCTTCCAGATTCATTGTACTGGTCATTTCAATTAACTGTTCTTTCACAAAAACTACTGCATTAGGTTAGAAGAAGGCATAGTGGAATCACCAGTCCATTTGTTTGTCTGTCAATCTATCACTGGTTGATTTTGTTGATAAAAGATGTGTCGTTTTATTTTAATTCACAAGTGCTCACAAATAAAATCAAAGCCACCCCATCTCCCTTTCTCAGACTTTTGGTCGAAGCTTTCCCTGGGGCGAAATATTATAAATATTTAGACTCGCATAATTATTTATGAAAATACGTTAATTTTGTATTTTATATTTCAAAAACATGTGCTATGAAAATGCATGATCAGTATACAATTTAATATTTATGATTTGGTTAATTATATTACAGGTAGACTAATGAACCACGGGGACATCTTATCTTATAATTATATTACAGGTAGACTAATGAACCACGGTAACATCTTTACTTATAATTATATTACAGGTAGACAAATGAACCACGGGTACATCTTATCATAACACACATTTATTATGATAGAGAACAGAACAGATAATATGCCCCTGTGCTAAGTGTGTATATAACTAAATGCAATTTATCAAAATTTAGTGTAGTGGTCAGGGGCGGATCCAGAAATTGCGGTAAAGGGGGATTATGAGGCAGTGCGTTCTCTTTATTACATTTTCGTCGGTTTTTCCTTCAGTACTTTTAGCTGTCCCTGCATAAACGCTGATAGAGATCACTGGCACAGCGCAGGGACACCAACTTCAGCCAGAAGGCTATTGTCTGTATGACAGGGAGCATTACAAAAACTTAAAAACAATTACCGACACAATGATATCAGTTACGCGAATTTTAAATCTAACAATTTGCTAAAGTACAGATGGAATGGTTTGTCAAATAAATGCAAATCACATCTTTGCGAGTGAATTAATTGATTTATCAAATATCATTGAAGATTGAGTTTGTCTTAGGTTTATGCAGTTTTTTTATTTTACTTGTATTTGTAAAATTTAAAAATTCAATAAAATGACGATTCCCTTTTAATGTGCCTATTAGATTTGATCAATGAATGATTGAATTAAAGGTCTCCAGAAATGTTTTTCATCGTTGTTCTACTTAGTTCAGTTGATGTGCTATTTATTACTTCATTCGCAGCGTTTTGTTTTCTGAATCTCGATAACGCGGGCGTGTTCTTTTTTATTTCTGACCGACATGAATTGGTATACGTCAATGAAATTGTCACCATACCATCAAGTAATGATTGAGTTAAAGACTTCATGAAATATTTCTGCCTTTCTTTTTAATTTGTTATAATGACGAGATTTAATCTGAATGACACTTGAATTGAGCAGCGTTTCTACGATTACTTAAACTACATTAGTGGACAGAAATACACAATAGAGAAGATCAATGGCATAATTATGCTTCTTCTTTGGTTTTTTTCCCCCTCTTCTTTGGGGGGGGGGGGGGGGGGGGGGGGGGGGGGGGGGAGTTCTACTCCAAAAAATAAATTTGTTTTCTATTAAAGTATGTAAAAGTTGTTGACTATAAAACTTCCGAATCAGTTCATTTGAAATCTAAGATATAATCAGATTTCATGTCCATGACTGATTTAATTACTCTCGGTAAATGTTTTTTTCATGGCTGCGTAATACATGTACTTTATGTCCACCTGTATGTTGGGGTTACTGACTAGGGTCTCTATATAAACTAGGGGCGGAACCAGGACTGGTGGTTAGTAGGGGCACAATTTCATGAGAAGTCTTAGATTTTACAGATTATATAAGGCTTGAAATATGTCTCCTATTTAGTCATTTTTACTATTTTCTAACATTTCGAATAAGGTAAAACTAATAAAATCACACAAAATTTTAAGGGTTTGGGGTGAAAATGTTAAGTTCTCTCTCTCTCTCTCTCTCTCTCTCTCTCTGATAATGTTATAGATTCAGTACTGCTTTTATTATTTTATGCTTCTAATTAAAATGAGTTCATATAGAAATCAAAAACATTGATAATCGATAGTGTATATGTACTAGTTGCATTTGACACCA
This sequence comes from Ostrea edulis, assembly GCF_947568905.1. Taxonomy (NCBI): domain Eukaryota; kingdom Metazoa; phylum Mollusca; class Bivalvia; order Ostreida; family Ostreidae; genus Ostrea; species Ostrea edulis. The sequence goes on along the minus strand of NC_079172.1, from coordinate 666,142 downwards.
AAGTTTTAAATATTGATTCCATGCACGTGAAATCGGAGGGGGCGAAATATGTAAGCTTCAAAGTTAAGAATTCATCCATGTAGCGACCTACACTCTAAAAATGGTGTTTAGATCCTAAACACAAAGTTAAACACATTTCTTGTGTACAGTTTTGAACGCGTTCTAAATCTAAACATGTTTAACACTTTCTGTGTTTAGGTTTTAAACATGTTTAACCCAATGTGTTTAGGTTTTGAACATGTTTAATTCTTTTTATATTTAGGTGTAGAACATGTTTAACCCTTATTATGTTTAGGTTTTGAACATGTTTACCCTTATTGTGTTTAGGTTTTGAACACGTTTACCTCTTTTGTGTTTAGGTTTTGAACATGTTTAGTTCTCCTTGTATTTAGGTTTTGACTTTGTCTCAATTACAAAATGATTTGCTAACCTTCTATTTAAAACTCAATCCACAGCATTAAAGAGTCTTAAATAGTAGCTTTCTCTTCTATTATAGGAGAATAACATTGCAAAATCTAGCAAGAATATCCCTTGCATTACAAACTGTGTCTATGGGATCCATGATGTTTCAAATCGAACAATGCGGGTAAAGTGATTTCCTACACACAAAGAACACCGGAAAACACTTATAAACAGATATATTCACAAATACACAGAACAACTTACAAGGGGTTAACAAATACAATAACTACACTGCTGCACTTTCTAAAACACGTCCGATTGCCTAGAGTTCGCGGGTAAGAGAGAGAGAAAATCACGTGCAGGCTCAGAGGACTCCGAGCCCGACCAGAAATACTAAAAATCCACCCCCCCAAAATCACTACACGGGTTTGGGCGGTTCTTCTCAAATTACATTGCAAGTCTATTTCTATATTCTAATTGCCGAAACAACATGGTTGACATTTCCGCGATACATGTTAAAGACAAAACCATTAAAAATCACTTATGCACATATAAGAAGTAAACTATACATGGTTAAATATCATCCGGCAAGTACAACTTCAACAATTTTTTTGTCTTTGATATGCTAGTTTTCGCATAACAGGCACTGTCACATGTTGAATTAAAAAAAAAGGGGGGGGGGGCATCAATTGCAACTGATGTTCTCTTTCACAAGATTTAAATGAATTTTGTTCCAATGCAAAGTAAGAGTGATGCATTGGTTTAAATTAACACTAAAGGCACGTCTAATACCAGAGACAATGAATTACACTATTTTTTTAAATTCAATATGTATGTGTCCAGACCTGTTCAAGTTGAAATGGAATTCCAAATAAAATTTTCTGGATACTCCTAAACTCTGCTCATTTCCAACAGGAAAGGGTTGAAGCCCATAGACGGCTCTTCTAATGGTTCCATCAATTTTGGATATCGACCTCGACAGTGTATACTTGCAATACGGCGTATGATGTACACTATGGTCACTATCGGGACCTGGTACACTATAGCAGTTTGAAGTATGGCAATTCTGACATGCAATTTTTTCTGCAATTCGAATTTCATTTACAGAAGACAGGAATATTCTACATGAAGACTGTAAAACTAATGTCAACAATGTTACTAAGCTTATCATGTTCAAAACCTAAACGCATAGACGTTTAGGATTGTGTTTAGACGTTTAGGAATGTGTTTAGCAAGTGTTTAGCATGTTATTTTGTGTTTAGATACTGTATTTTTGCATAGCTAAACATGTTCTCAGTCTGAACATGTTTAGGGTAGAACATGTTTATTACACTTCGCGTTTAGGATATAAGCACAATCCTAAACACGTTTAGACCTAAACACGTTTAAAAAGTGTTCCAAACCTAAACATTGTTTTTAGAGTGTACCAACTGCACGATTGACGAAATTGAAATTCAGACAGTTTGAGCGAATGAAGACTAACAGCCGCCTCACACACGTGTGCACAATTAAAGGTTTTGATAATCCGACAGTTTAAGCACCATTGTTGTTGTTATCTTATTGCATGTCAATAAGTTTAAACCAATTAACCAGCAACATACCCATTCTGACGCCTAGAAAAATATAAGTAATGTTAGCAAGCGACTCTATAAAGTTCAATCTGCAGTTTGATCATATTTCGTCATTCGGTAGTTTTCTTAAAATCAGAAGAAGAAAAATGTTTGTCGGTTTAGAGGGACTGTATACATGTATTTGACTATAACAATGACCTATGTATAACTTATAATCTCATATAAATTCGAAGGGTTTTCCGCCTCAATAGAACAATTGGGTTGTCAGCTAACCCGGGTATTTGTTTGACTTCTTGCAAAGTGTGAAATATATTGGGTCGGCACAAGATACCCGTGATCTTAGACTAGATCTGATATCGCGCCAACCCAATATATTTCAAACTTTTCGCAAGAAGTAAAAAAATCTGTTAATTTCAAATATCCGAACTAGCTAACCGTTATTTTAAAGTTCTATTGTGACAAAGACTGTAGGATTTTGCATGGAGTATGCCTGCTATACATAAATCATTGTATTATCCAGACACTCCCGATGAACATTTTTTTTTTCTTATGAAGAACTCTATCACAGTACATTGAACGTCAGTCTCGGTCGAATGTACATGTAATTAAATCGTGATTTAAAAAAAACAAACAATTGCTGGTTTGAATTTTTGCTTCTATGGATTGTATAGTAAATGAATTCCAATTTCTAAATAATCGATATTGGCCTAATATCTATAATAAATGAAGTTAATTTGAAAGATGCATGCTATTACAATATCATAGAAGTAATTATGTACCTTAAACACTGCTTTTGTCAGAGAGAGAGAGAGAGAGAGAGAGAGAGAGAGAGAGAGAGCAAAACTGTTAATTATTGAAAATCCCTATTGCATGTTGTATGATTTCATTTACGGAATATACTAATATACATTCAAAAACAGGAATTGCCTGCAGCACGCACTACCACTACACAGTGTATTTAAGAATATTTTAATGAAGAAAGGGTGGTTAGAAAATTATAAGGAAAATTTTCAAAACCTTGTTTTCTCAAAACGTAATATGATATCGTTGGAATTTTTATCTCAAGATTCTTAAAGACAATATACATATGAGGGTGTTGCTATTTTCTTTTTAATAATTCCATCTTTATCATGAGTATTTAGCCTGCAGCACATTTTAACACCTTCTACAAGGTGCCCCTGGCCACAGCAAAGCTCCTGGAAGCTGTGTGTATCGGCAAAAAGCACACACCGTGGAACACGGAGGATCGCCGTGGTTTTCTACGGTGGGAAGTACACATTTCGTGTCGGGTATTTCAGGTCAACGAAAGGAGAGTGAGAGAATATGTCTGCAATGAGAGCAGTATGTCTCTTTCTCTCTCTCTCCAGTTTTCATTTTCTGGCGCAACGTTGACCGCACACACGAATCAAAACTCACTAGTTCAGTCCATATATGAGAGAGAGAGAGAGAGAGAGAGAGAGAGAGAGAGGCCCGAGGATGAGCTACCTGATATGCACTACCATAATGAATTTTAAACACAAACCACAAAACCTCCGCATCCCAGAAATATACAAGTATTTCTGTAATCTTAGTATTGTCCTGAACATGTTGGATGTGGATTTACACGAAAGGCACACAAAGTTATAAGGGTACAGTCCCCGCTCGATATGTAACTATTTGTCACAAAGTGCACCACAAATGGCGACATTTTACAGCAAAAATAAATCAATAAAATAGTGTTAGCCATTCACCTCGTTGTTACATACCGTGTCGTTGTTACATACCGTGCCGTTGTTACATATCGTGTCATTGTTGCATACCGTGTCACTGTTACATACCGTCTCCTTGTTACGTACCGTCTCATTGTTACAGAACACCGTGTCATTGTTACATGTTTTGTCTTTGTTACATAGCGTATCGTTGTTACAAACCGTGTCACTGTCACATAGCGTGTCCTTGTTACATACCGTGTCGTTGTTTCATACCGTATCATTGTCACATACTGTGTCGTTGTTACATACCATGTTGTAGTTACATCCATGTCGTTGTTACATATCGTGTCGTTGTTACATTGATTGATTGTATCTTGCTTAACCTCTCGCTCGAGAATTTTTCACTCATATGCAGACGTCACCAAGACCGGTGAAGGGCTTTGAATTTAGGCCTATCCTCGGCGCTTACGCCCATTGAGCAATGAGGGTTCTTTAGCGTGCCACACCAACTGTGACAAGGGACATCCGTTTTTAAGGTCATCTCCGAGGACCCGGCCACCGCGGCGGTGTGTCATTGTTACATACTGTGTCATTGTTACATACCGTGTCATTGTTAAATACCGTGTCTTTGTTACATACCGTGTCGTTGTTACATACCGTGTCGTTGTTACACACCGTGTCGTTGTTACATACCATGTCTATGTTACCTGTACATATCGTGTCACTGTTACATACCGTGTCGTTGTTACATACCGTGTCATTGTTACACACCGTGTCGTTGTTACATACCGTGTCATTGTTAAATGCCGTGTCGTTGTTACATACCGTGTCATTGTTACCTACCCTATCGTATCAGAACAGATCTGCATGCCTAAGAGTAGGCATGTAGAATCAGGGGATGAGGGTATCCCCTACATTTCGACAACGATTCTTTCCAGGTATTTCAATGTGCCTATAATTAAGGAGGTATGCTGCACTAGAGAAATTTGATGTGGGTGAAAAGTGGAGGATATGTACAATATTTTGAAATTGAAATCTTTGAAATCTACTTTATTTAGTCAAACAATGCAGTTTTAGTTGATAGCAATCTGAGGAAAATTTATGAACTCTGCGGGACTCGAACCCGCAATCTACAGCTCAGCAGTCGACGTGCTAATCTACTGAGCTACTCAGCTATGCAATGATTTTTTTAAATGAATAGGCAAATATTGCTGATATTTATATTTTCATCCATGTTTTAAAAGGAAGTCAGCCATCAAGACGATGTAGAGTACCCCTCAAATGACCCCTCTCTGCTGTTTCTTAAGGACAACCCACTATTTCATTCAATTCGAACGAAAATCTAACTATAGATTTAAAATTAAGAATGTTAACCTTTTGGAAATATTTTACCCAATATTCTTCGTAATTTTATAGTTGTTTCTGCTCCCAATTCAATGGTCAAAATGTGTAATCTTTTATGAGAACTTCCCAGGGTGAGGTGACATAATGTATAATAATGGAAACAAATTGTGAGCGAATGCGTTTTTAAAAAAATTTTCAACTCGAAAGCGCTGTAGCTTTTCAGCGGCTAAAGCAATGACACTATTGCGTCATAGGCGGCTTGATAGGAGAAGTTTTCTAAATATTCCCATGAAAAACTCTTACCTCTTATTGTGGTCTCTGACCGTCTCATCTTACACCCATGGTCCTGACTTTTAACTATCCCGGGTCCTTATTTTTAATTACCCCGGATCCTGACTTTTAATTACCCCGGATCCTGACTTTTAACAACCGAGGGTCTTGACTTTTAGCTACCCCGGGTCCTTATTTTTAATTACCCAGGGTCTTAACCCCAGGTCCTGCCTTTTAACTACCCTGGGTCCTGAACTACCCCGGGTCCTAACTTTTAACTATCCCTGGTCCTAACTTTTAACTACCCCACGTCCCGACTTTTAACTACCTCAGGTCCTGACTCTTAACTTCCCGGGTCCTGACTTTTAACACCTGTAGATATTCATATAGCACTACGATTAATCGTGGACCTTCTGTTGTTTTTAACAGTGCATCTCTATAATTCTCACGTAAAATATTTAGTCCCTATTGTGGCCCCACCCTATTTCATTGGGGGGGGGGGGGGGGAGATAGTATGGAGAAAATCTACCTAGGGATTAACCATGGTTTTCGTCTACACTTGAAGAAAATTCTAAACAAGAGATATTTGTAAAACACATATGCCCCCATTGTGCAAAATTGAAAAGAGTTATACACACACCTCATATAATTGACAGTAGTATCATCAATTCCAAATATTGAGCAGACAATATCTTCCTATGTCAAGAGTGGATTGACCATGCGACCTAAAAATAAATAGGGGTTATCTACTCCTTTTGCTGTAACAATGAACCAAGTTTGGTGTCAATGAAGCAAATAATTCTGAAAATATAGGAGTCAATATATTACTATGTCCAGTTCAACCATTGACCTTTAACCACGTGACCTCAAAATCAATAGGGGTCATCTTCTCCTGAAGATATACCAATGTACTAAGTTTGATGTCTGTCGAGCAAAGGTTTCTCAAGATATTGAGTGGTCAGTATATTACTATGTCCAGTTTGACCATTGACCATGTGACCTCAAATTCAATTGGGGTCATCTTCTTCTGAAGATGTAACAGTGTACCAAGTTTGATGTCTGTCAATTAAAGGATTCTCAAGAAATTGTGCTGACAGTATATTCCTATGTCCAGTTTGACACTTAACCTTTGACCACATAGACTCAAAATCAATAGGGGTCATTTTCTCCTCAATTTGTACGAGTGTACCAGGTTTAATGTCTGTCAAGCAAAGGGTTCTTAAGATACTGAGCTGACACTATACTCCTAAACTATTTATGAAATAAAACTCAAACACCCAATACAGGATAAACTCACATACGCGAGTACAACAGAAGTTTAATCCTACACGTGTAAATGTACATAGATATCCGGAGGTTCATTGTTCCACACAACTCAATCTACAACAGAAAAAAAGAGTAATAATACAAAAATATGTAACGTATTTCGTGTCATTTCCTCACTAGAGGGCGCGTGATGCAAGCTTCACTCGCACTTCAAAAATACACAGGTAATTTACCTATTGTTTACCTGTACACAGGTAAGCTTTACATTTGCAGGGAATGAATAATATGTAAGTGAAAGCTTGAGTGACGAGCCCTCTGGTAAGACAATGCTTTCAATAAGCAATGCAATCTTATTCACTGATAAAAGAAATAGCTGGCGTGTGGATTCAAATTGTTGAATTTTAAAAAAAAACTTTGTGGGCCATTAAAACGACAGGAACACTTCAATCACGGATATATGATTTCCGATCATTTCTAATTCGCTCTATATTTACATTTCCGAAATCAAAGTCGCATATCATTTCAGCACCCCCCCCCCCTCCCCAGTCCGTGATGATCCTAGATAGAATAGATCCCTAGTAGCCCTTGCTTGTCGTAAAAGGTGACTAAATGAAGCGGTCATTCGGATAAGAACGCAAAAACTGAGGCCCCGTGTCACAGCAAAGGTCATAAGGTCCGAGCATAGGCCCAAATTTCACTGCCCTTCATCGGCAATGGTAATATCTCTATACTATACAGTGAGAAATTCTCGAGAGGGACGCCTACACAATACCCCCCCCCCCCCCCCGAAAAAAAAATTAGGTGAAAGGTGAAGACAACGAACAGTGATCAATCTCAAAACCACTATACAAGCAATACAAAATTGAAAATAGAGAGATGTGCAAACACGGACCCCCGGATATACCAGAGATGAAATCAGGTACCTAGGAGGAGTGAGCATCCCCTGTCGACCGGTCACATCCGCCGTCAGCCCCATATCTCGGAGTTATCCGTAGTCAAAATTAGTGTGCCAAGAACGGCCTAACAATCGGTATGAAACAAGTGAGACAGAATTTAACCCAATGTATTATAGCTCTACACATGTGAGAATCTCCTTAAGTCTATAAAATTCTGATTAGCGTGTTCAATTTATTGTCAGTATACACAAAAGTTTGTAAAATTCTGCTGAGCGTGTTAAGTCTATTGTCAGTATACACAAACGTCTGTAAAATTCTGTCGAGCGTGTTAAGTTTATTGTCAGTATACAGAAAAGTTTGTAAAGTTCCGCTACGGTCCCTCCGATGAGACCGCAAAAAACCGAGGTCCCGTGTCGCAGCAGGTGTGGCACGATAAAGATCCCTCCCTGCTCAATGACCATAAGCGTCGAGCATAGGCCCAAATGTTGCAGCTCTTCACCGGCAGTGGTGACGTCTCCATATGAGTACAATATTCTCGAGAGGGACGTAAAACAATTTTCAATCAATCAATCTGTTTAGCCTGTTAAGTTTATTGTCAGTAAACAGAAAAAGTCTGTAAAAATCTGTTTAGCCTGTTAAGTTTATTGTCAGTATACAGAAAAGTTTGTAAAATTCTGCTTAGCTTGTTAAGTTTATTGTCAGAATACAGAAAAGTCTGTAAAATTCTGATTAGCGTGTTAAGTTTATTGTCAGTATACAGAAAAGTCTGTAAAATTCTGATTAGCGTGTTAAGTTTATTGTCAGTATACAGAAAAGTCTGTAAAAATTCTGCCGAGCATAAAAAGTTTATTGTCAGTATACAGAAAACACCGTCCTGATTGCTGTACATAATTTACAGTAATAGTACAGGGTTTGACATTTACTTTTTTCAGCACTAGACCAGTCGGGCTACTTCAAATGATTTTTACTAGACCTGACTTTATATCAACTAGCCCTGACCAACTTTCCAGGAACCCCCCCCCCCCCCCCCCCCCCCCCTGATAGTTTCTCCATATTTAAATATTTCATTTAAATGACAAACGTTAAGTTTGAACCAAAACGTATTTAATTGTCTCAAAAATATCTTCATTAATTCTCGTCATTGCATTTGATTTTCAAACACGTTTTCTGTTTCTTTAAATTCTACCCGACACGGATATGCCTTAGTCTATTTAGCATAAAATGACCCCAACCGGCTTTTTATTTAATTTACATTTCATAATCCCTGCTTTGTTTCTTCCTAACCTTTTCTTTTTTTCTCCTGGGACGTCTTTCCTTGTGGACGAGAAGTCGTATTTAAATATAGAGACATTCCCGCACAGATGTCAACACTGATAAATAGCTGTTTACGACGTAATTTATTGACTTGATAAACACTTTATTATAGTAAATTCAAATAAACCGTTTAAAATTAACATCTAGTAGATGTCGTAAAACATCACTTCCGACCGCGACTTATTTGTTAGAACTAAAAATAAAGATTATTCCATCACACGGTTCAAGATTGCTTGCAAACTCTTTACAATTATTTTCTTTTAGTTAAGAATAAAATATCTTACGGTTTAAAGTAAAGCTTCTTGTTTATTTTTTAACACGACCAGTCGGACTAGTAAATCAACATTTTACCCGACCGGGCCTATCATTTAGTAGACTCGGTCGGTCGGACGTGCCTTAGTGTCAAACCCTGTAGTATGTAGTTTTATGATTATCGCAATGATACAGACTATTTCATCCCTATCTAACTGCGATATCATGTTATAAATTTGAAAAAAAAAAAATGGCTTGGGGTTTCTTAATAAGATATTTATTCAGTTTTAAAAATTCAACTTCCACTTGTTAACTCCCTCTAGATCCGCCACCGTGGTACTACAGGTGATCAGAAGGATACAGATTGATACGCGGGGAATAATTTACCTGTATAGTATTATGTTGTAAACCATATTGACCTGGGAATGTGTAACCGTCAATTGATATCTATCTATCTATCTTTCTTTCTGTCCATTGGGATGGGCATTCGTGGTCGAGTGGTTAGAGTATCGCGCTCAAAATCACACGGCCTCTCACCTCTGTCGGTGCGGGTTCAAATCGCTCGCGCCGGTGAGAAAGTTTCCCAGTTTACTTGCGGAAGATCAGTGGTCTCTTCCCAGGTACATTGTATCTGGGTTCTCTCTTCCACCAATAAAAACTGGGCGCCACCAGATAACTGAAAAATTGTTGAGTGTGGCGGAAAACATCAATCAATCAATCTATCTATCCATTGGGTAGAATTAGGACAGTGTGATTAATTTTATTTATTTATGATACAGGGAGTAAATGATAATTAATTTAATATTACTATGCGAGGCTGTCAGACGTTTGATTTAGCCTCTAAATGTTTATAATGTTTTGTTTTAATTAACAATACAATGCCCTTCACTAAGCGCTCAACAGAACTTTGTTTATTTCTGTGAAAGTCACACGCCACTCACATACATGTAAGTTTGTTTGGAATTTTACACTGGATAATAGCGAGCAGAAATTTACAACGTCGCGCCAGCATAAACAACCCTCAATGTAAACTAGTCTTTGGCACGATAAACAACCCTCAATGTAAACTAGTCTTTGGCACGATAAACAACCCTCAATGCAAACTAGTCTTTGGCACGATAAACAACCCTCAACGCAAACTAGTCTTTGGCACGATAAACAACCCTCAATGCAAACTAGTCTTTGGCACGATAAACAACCCTCAATGCAAACTAGTCTTTGGCACGATAAACAACCCTCAATGCAAACTAGTCTTTGGCACGATAAACAACCCTCAATGCTACGTCCGTAAGTGCTTCACCTAAATCAGGTGTTGTCTCTATATAAAACTTTGTCCAAACTGAGAGTGTAGTAGTGATTATTATATACCCCCCCCCCCCCCCCCCCCCCACACACACAGGCGCAATTGATACTGTACGTGGACAACAATGAAGGAATTCTATTTTACATAGATTGAAACAATTCTACCTTGTGACGTCAATGTTGACATCGCTACCCAACATGAACGAGGTCAAAACAAACTTTAAAACTCTATTTAAATAGATAATGTATACAGGCTGACGCACAGCACAGGTATTTAATCACAGGACTAATAACAGGGAGGCCATGTTGGATTTTCAGGTGAGACAAACTTAATATCCAAATTTGTGTGATCAATAAGATAGATCTACTCATTTTTAAAATAATCTCATACATTTCTGAAAAGGGGGGGGGGGGGGGGGTAATTCATTACATTCATGTCTGGTATATAAATAATCGCAGTGTATATAACATACTGTAATTCTAGCTGGTCATGTGATTCAACATATCTAAATCTTTAATCTAAATTCCCTATTTTAATTAACAGTGAACTCCTCATGTGACACCGGACATCAGAAATGGATCCATTCCGCAGAGCCCAGATTATCCTATTGTGTGACCTCTGTAAAACTGCCCACCTACAGAGTCACTGTGAACGTTGTGATATAAATCTATGCCAGACCTGTGTTGGGAAGCACCTCTCGGATTCGTCTATAAGACACAAAGTCGTCCTCTATAAATACAGAAAGTCTCTTAACTACTCAAAATGTCCAGACCACGCCGACGAACTCTGTAAACATTACTGTGAGAAATGTGACATTTCTGTCTGTTCTACCTGCGTCTCCTCAAGTAAACATGAAGGTCACGATATATCAGATATTCTGGAAAAACTCAGCTCTAAAACAGAAAGTTTACAGAAAGATCTGGACGAACTCGAGACCAGAATTTACCCGCGATATGAAGAAATGGCGTCCGATGTGCAAACTGAGAAAGCCCAGTTAGAAACGAATTACGGAGAACTAACAACAATTGCCGATCAACAAGGAGAAATCCTACACCGGGAAATCACCGCCATTGTCAACCAGCGGAAATCCGACATTCAGGAGATGAAAAACAAACACCTATCTACCCTGAATAAAAATACAGATGAAATCACACAGAAAATGGCGGAACTCAAACAGATCATGTCCGACTTGAAATCAATCCTAAAATCAAATGACGTCTCCTTAACCTCTACTTACAAATCTAGGACTTCTGAATTTAGAACATTACCGCCTAAAGTCCGAGTTACAGTACCCCGTTTGTCTGCTCAGAAAATAAACAAAGATCAGCTCAATGAGATGTTTGGTTCTCTGTCGCCATTATCCATTAACACAGAACATGGTGACACAATCAAGTCAGCAGAAGCTGTATCGTCTCCTCCAGTCAAACCACTGCTTGATGAGCCGCGCGTCACCGCCGCCATAGACACTGGGTATGACAATCTATACAGTGTTAGCTGTCTGAGTGAAGATCAAGTCTGGACACGCGGGAATAACAACACCATGAAGCTGCTCAACCTCCAGAGTAAACTACTGACATCAATACAAACCAAGTATGGGAGAGAACCAACAGACATAGCAGTGACACGGGACGGAGATCTTGTTTATACTGACTTTAGAAATAAAACTGTTAATTTAATTAAGAATAAACAGATACAGACCGTGATCACACTACAGGGGTGGAGACCTCTCACTGTCTGCAGTACCGCCTCTGGTGATCTCCTGGTTACCATGATCAGTGATGATGACAAACCATCCAAAGTCGTGCGTTACTCCGGCTCCACAGAGAAACAAAGCATTCAGTTTGATGATCAGGGTCGTCCTCTCTACTCATCTGGTGATTACATTAAATACCTCAGTGAGAACAAGAACCTGGATATCTGTGTGGCTGACCTGTTAGCTAGAGCAGTAGTGGTGGTCAATCAGTCAGGAAAACTCCGATTTAGATACACTGGTCATCCCTCTAATACCAAGCCATCATTTAATCCAGTCGGCATCACTACAGACAGCCAGAGTCACATCCTGACAGCAGACATTAAGAATAACCGTATCCACATCCTAGATCAGGACGGACAGTTCCTCCGTTACATTCACTGTCATTTACGCTATCCATCAGGTTTATGTGTGGACATCAGAGACAACCTCTTTGTGGCTGAGCATGTCACTGCTAAAGTGAAGAAAATCCAATATCTATAAACACAGTGTTAATTACACAACTCTACAGTGTTAATTACACATCTAAAAACCCTGTTCATTACACACCTAAACACAGTGTTAATTGCATCTTTGTGTTGATTACATCTGCTTGTTGATTACAGCTCTGTGTTAATTACAGCCCTGTGTTAATTACAGCCCTGTGTCTGTGATGTGTAATTAACATGTCCTTGTGTTTGTGAGTTTAACTGATAGAACATTAGTCTCTCACTGCTGTTTAGTAATTATATCTTACAATATCTGTATTATTATATCTAATCTTAGTATACTAATTAATAATTAGATTGTGTTACTAGTTAATTATCTATATACAATTAGACACATGTTAATCATGAAATGTAAATAAAGGTCAATCATTTCTTGTGATGTACTAAGTCACTTTGTCAGTATTTTGTGTGTAACCTTGAATTATAGTACATCTATACAAGTACACATATACTTGTTTGTGTGTGATAAACTACTAATTATTCTGTTTGTTAATTATGTATTTCAATATGTGTTTGATTTTACAATGTATATATTAGATAAACATGATACAGAGTTCAGTCTTACATTATTACTGAGTACTTACTTAGATTTGTAGTACTGTAACAGAGAGTGACACCAAACGTCCAGTCTTCATCACAGATCTTCAGATTCAAGGTCACAGTCTTCTGTTGACCATCAATAACATCACAACACTCTACAGTCCTACAAAACACAAAGTGTAATTATATCTAACTGTATTGTCAACAATTGTCTGTATTTCAGAACTTAATTATCTTACAAAATGTCCAGTCTATTACAGTGTGGTATATTTACATGTTTATATATATGTAAATGTAACAGGAAGGAGAAAACTCATGGTTCAACTGGAAATCGAATCCGAGACCCCTGTATAACTAGTCAGGTGCTCCAACTATTGAGCTACAGTGAACGGTCTAACAGAGACCCCTGTATTACTAATCAGGTGTTCTAACTATTGAGCTACAGTGGTCGGTCTATCAGAGACCCGTGTATTACTAATCAGGTGTTCTAACTATTGAGCTACAGTGACCGGTCTATCAGAGACCCGTGTATTACTAATCAGGTGCTCTAACTATTGAGCTACCGTGACCGGTCTAACAGAGACCCTTGTATTACTAATCAGGTGTTCTAACTATTGAGCTACAGTGACCGGTCTATCAGAGACCCCTGTATTACTAATCAGGTGCTCTAACTATTGAGCTACAGTGGCCGGTCTATCAGAGACCCGTGTATTACTAGTCAGATGTTCTAACCACGGAGCTATCCAGATCGATATCCATGGTTCATCTTAACATCAGCCTATGGATAGGTCAATAGTTAGAGCACATGATTTGTAATACAGGGGTCTCTGAAAAACTGGGCACCTAACTGGTAATACACGGGTCTCAGATAGACCGGTCACGGTAGCTCAATGGTTAGAGCACCTGACTAGTAATACAGGGGTCTTGGATAGACTGGCCATGGTAGCTCAATGGTTAGAGCACCTGACTAGTACAACAGGGGTCCCTGATAGACCGCTCACGGTGGCTCAATCGTTAGATCACTTGACTAGTAATAAAGGGGTCTCTGATAGACCTGTCATGGTAGCTCAATTGTTAGATCACCTGACTAATAATACAAGAGTCTCTAATATACTGGTCTCGGTAGCTCAATGGTTAGAGTAATACAGGGGGCTCTGATAGACCGGACACGGTAGCTCAATGTTTAGAGCACCTGACTAGTAATACAGGGGTCTCTGATAGACCAGTCATGGTAGCTCAATTGTTAGAGCACCTGACTAGTACAATAGGGATCTCTGATAGACCGGTCATGGTAGCTGAATGGTTAGAACACCTGACTAGTAATGCAAGAGTCTCCGATAGACCGGTACGGTAGCTCAATGGTTAAAGAAACTGACTAGTACAACAGGGGTCCCTGATAGACCGGTCACGGTAGCTCAATTGTTAGAGCACCTGACTAGTAATACAAAGGTCTCCAATACAGGGGTCTCAGATAGACCGGTCACGGTAGCTCAATGGTTACAGCACCTGACTAGTACAACAGGGATCTCTGATAGACCGGTCATGGTAGCTCAATGGTTAGAACACCTGACTAGTAATACAAGGGTCTCAGACTGGTCACGGTAGCTCAATGGTTAGAGAACCTGACTTGTACAACATGGGTCTCTGATACACCGGTCATGGTAGCTCAATTGTTAGATCATTTGACTAGTAATACAGGGATCTCTGATAGACCGGTCATGGTAGCTCAATGGTTAGAGCACCTGAATATTAATACAAGGGTCTACGATAAACTAATCACGGTAGGTCAATGATTAGAGCACCTGACTAGTACAACAGGGGTCTCCGATAGACCGGTCATGGTAGCTCAATGCTTAAAGCAACTGACTAGTAATACAGGGGTCTCTGATAGACCAGTCATGGTAGCTCAATGGTTAGAGCACCTGACTAGTAATACTGGGATCTCAGATAGACTGGTCATACGGTAGCTCAATAGTTTTTGTTTTGTTTTTGGTAGCTCAATGACTGGAGCATGTGACTAGTAATACAGGGGTTTCGGATAAACCGGTCATGGTAGCTTAATGGTTAAAGCAACTGACTAGCAATGCAGGGGTCTCTAATACACCGGTCATGGTAGCTCAATGGTTAGAGCCCCTGATTAGTACAACAGGGGTCCCTAATAGACCAGTCATGGTAGCTCAATGGTTAGAGCACCTGACTAGTAATACAAAGGTCTCCAATAGACCAGTCACAGTAGCTCAATAGTTAGAGCACTTGATTAGTAATACAGTGGTCTCAGATAGACCGGTCATGGTAGCTCAATGGTTAGAGCACCTGAATAGTACAACTGGGGTCTCTGATAGACCGGTCATGGTAGCTCAATTGTTAGGTCACCTGACTAATAATACAGGGGTCTCTGATAGACCAGTCACTGTAGCTCAATGGTTAGACCACCTGACTTGTAATACAGGGATCTCTGATAGACTGGTCATGGTAGCTCAATGGTTAAAATATCTGACTCATACAGGGGTCTCGGATAAACCGGTCACGGTACCTCAATGACTGGAGCACGTGACTAGTAATACAGGGGTTTCGGATAGACCCGTCATGGTTGTTCAATGGTTAGAGCACCTGACTAATGAAAGAAAGTAAAAGTGATCAAGTTCACATACCCCACGCTCCAACATTGCTTAACAATGTCTCACATAATGAATGGTAATGCTATGCATTCCTGCAAGAACAGCACAGACGGGCTCAAAATTCAAAAGGGGCATAACTCCAAGAAAAATAATTGAATCAGAATTTTCTGGGAATATGCACATCTACACAGTGTGTCCTTATTAACTATAAATTTTCATCAAATTCTGTTATGCGATCTCTGAGGAATTGTACTGACAACAACAGGACAGACGGACTTGAAATTCTAAGTTCAAAAGGGACAATCAGAATTTCCTGGGAATATGCACATCTACACAGCATGTTTCTATTAACTACAAAGATTCATGAAATGATGTTGAGTGTTCTCAGAGGAGTTCCGCTGACAAGAAAGGTTCAAAAGCACTTAAGAAGATGTCATTTAAGTGTTTTACACACCAATACTATATAACATGTTTGGCATCGCCCTGAGGTCAGAACCCCTACCCCAGGGATCATGAAATTTACAATTGTGATAGAGGCTTTCCTGCTCTACATCCCTATGCATTGAGTTTTTCTTACACATGTATAGTCGTAAAGAAGATTTTTTGAAAATTGGTCAAATTTGGGCAGTTTTTGCCCCGCCCCTAAAGCCACAGGAGTCCAGGAATTCTGAAATTTACAATTTATTTCCCCGTTGTCTTGAAGATGTTAACACACCTGACACGACAGGCAACGCATGACTACCAGCGATTTTTTTCCTTATATAACTGGTACCGATAAACGGTACCATTCCCAATGCCAAAAACTGTTGATTTTTCCCAATTTTGAGACTAAAAATTCCCAACTTACTTTCCGAAAAATAGACTGCTGACATCGTAATTTACTTAGTCTGAAACGTTGTACAAGTTAACTAAAATGTTCACTTCTGGTATTAAATCGAAAGTACAGATCATGGCAGTGCGCATGTTTTGTAGAGCTACAGCGATTCTAAAACAATCCAACAGCAAATATTACCGTAAAAAGTTTGTAAAGAGATGAATAGTTCTTGTTTTGTTCTCTTTTTTTTCTTTTCTTTTGGTTAAAATCATTTGCTGAAACATTAGTAGAAAATTCCCAATTTGTTCGATTTTGACGCTATTTTTCCCAATTGAATGGGTACCAGTACCAGTGGGTAGAAAAAAATCGCTGACAACGGATGTAGACCAATTGCAATAGGTCACCTGAGTTTCATTAAAAATATTAATGCTATATTACATATGCCCTGGCCATTACATGAAACATTTCACATGTAAATTCATTAACAAATCTGACATTCCATGGAAAATTTTCATGTAATTCCATTAACAAACCTGGCATTTTAAACACCAGTAGAGCTATCCAGGTCCTGCAATATGCCAGAGTCTCGGGAAAATTATCCTCATCAATCAACAGCACGTCTCCAGTAACCGTTACCCTACAATATTTATTTTCACATCAAATATTGGTTAACCACAAACTGATCCTTTACACCATTATATCATGCTTTTAGATCACAAATTTATACTCAAAAGATCGATACAATGATACTGAATGTCTCAAAATGAGACCAAAGCAGTGCACATGTATGAATACTGAGTCCTAGAAGTTCTATGAAAGCTCTATCTTAAATAGTTCAGGAGATAATGAAGAGGTCAGATTCTTATTAAAAGTAGATTTAGGTCATAAGGTCAAACACTAAATCAAAGTCTTGCCATAAAAATCTATACACAAAATATAAAAGCTTTTTCCTTAAATAGTTTAGAAGATATTAACTAGGCCATTTTTTTGGAAAGTAGGTGGAGGTCAAAAGATCAAATGTGATTGTACCACAAGGTCGTTTTGTCAACAAGAACCTATAAACAAAATATGAAAGCCCTACCTTGAATACTATTGAAAATATTTGGTAGGTTACATTTCCTTGAAATAAGGTCAAATTTCAAGGTCACAAAGTCAAAGGTTATAGTATGAAAAAATAGGTATTGTCATAAAAATTTAAATACAAAATATGTTCAGGAGATATTGAATACGTCAGAATGATCAAACTCCCAGGTTAAGGTCAAACTTCACAAAATAAGGTTTTTCCATAAAGAATCTATATACAAACAAGAGGCCCATGGGCCATATCGCTCACCTGAGTCACCTTGGTCCATATCAGAAGACTTTCCATAAATGTTTGCATGCAAAAACGTAGTCCCTATTATGGCGCTAACCTACCCCTGAAGACAATGGTTTTTGCAAACTTGAATCTACACTATGTCAGAAAGCTTTCATGTAAATTTGAACTTCTTTGGCCCACTAGTTCTTGAGAAGAAGATTTTTAAAGATTTTTCCTATATATTTGTATGTAAAACTTTGATCCCCCCTTGTGGCCCCATCCTACCCCAGGGGGCCATGATTTGAACAAACTTAACTCTACACTATGTTAGGAAGCTTTCATGTAAATATCAGCTTTTCTGGCTCAGTGGTTCTTGGGAAGAAGATTTTTAAAGATTGTCCCTATATATTTGTATGTAAAAATTTGATCCCCTATTGTGGCCCCATCTAACCCCCGGGGGCCAGGATTTCAACAAACTTGAATCTGCATTATGTCAGAAAGCTTTCATGTAAATATCAGCTTCTCTGGCTCAGTGGTTCTTGAGAAGATTTTTAAAGATTTTTCCTATATATTTGTATGTAAAACTTGGACCCCCCTTGTGGCCCCATCCTACCCCAGGGGCCATGATTTGAACAAACTTAACTCTACACTATGTTAGGAAGCTTTCATGTAAATCTCAGCTTTTCTGTGCTCAGTGGTTCTTGAGAAGAAAATTTTTAAAGATTTTTCCTATATATTTGTATGTAAAACTTTGATCCCCCTTGTGGCCCCATCCGACCCCCGGGGGCCATGATGTTAACAATTTAGAATCTACACTATATCAGGAAGCTTTCATATATTAAATCTCAGCTTTTCTGGCTCAGTGGTTCTTGAGAAGAAAATTTTTAAAGATTTTTCCTATATATTTGTATGTAAAACTTTGATCCCCCTTGTGGCCCCATCCGACCCCCGGGGGCCATGATTTTAACAATTTACAATCTGCACTATATCAGGAAGCTTTCATATAAATCTCAGCTTTTTTGGCTCAGTGGTTCTTGAGAAGATTTTTTAAAGATTTTTCCTATATATTTGTTTGTAAAAATTCGATCCCCTATTGTGGCCCTATCCAACCCCCGGGGGCCATAATTTGAACAATTTAGAATCTGCTCTATATCAGGATCTCTCATATAAATCTCAGCTTCTCTGGCTCAGTGGTTCTTGAAAAGAAGATTTTTAAAGATTTTTCCTATATATTAGTATGTAAAACTTTGATCCCCCTTGTGGCCCCATCCGACCCCCGGGGGCCATGATTTTAACAATTTACAATCTGCACTATATCAGGAAGCTTTCATATAAATCTCAGCTTTTTTGGCTCAGTGGTTCTTGAGAAGAAGATTTTTAAAGATTTTTCCTATATATTTGAATGTAAAACTTGGATCCCCTATTGTGGCCCCATCCAATCCCTGGGGGCCATGATTTTAACAATTTAGAATCTGCACTACCTAATAAAGCTTGTCTATAAATTTCATCTTTTCTGGCCCAGTGGTTCTTGAGAAGAAGATTTTTAAAAGATGCCACCAAAATTTCACATATTCTTAATTATCTCCCCTTGAAAAAGGGCATGGCCCTTCATTTGAACAAATCTGAATCCCCTTCACCCAAGGATGCTTTGTGACAAGTTTGGTTGAATTTGGCCCTTGGGTTCTGGAGAAGAAGTCGAAAGTGTGAAAAGTTTACAGACGGACGGACGGAAGGACGACGGACAAAATGTAATCACAAAAGCTCACTTGAAGCTTCGGTTCAGGTGAGCTAAAAATGAAAGCCCCACCTAAAATGGATCCAAATATATTTGATAGATTATGTTTCAAAAGTAGACCAAAATCCTAGTTGAAGGTCACAAGGTCAAAGGTCACGATATAAAATGAACTGTCTTGCCACAGGAAATATATGTATACAACATATAAAAGCTGTCATGTAAATTTGAACTTGTCTGGCCCAGTGGTTCTTGACAAGAAGATTTTTAAAGATTTTCCCAATATATTTGCATGTAAACTTTGATCCCCTTTTGTGTTCCTAACCTATCCCTGGCCCCTGGGGCCATGATTTTCACAAAACTTGAATCTGCACTATGGCAGAGAGCTTATGTGTACATTTCAGCTCTTCCGGCTTAGTGATTCTTGAGGAGAAGGTTTTTAAATGACACCACCTTATTTTTGCATTTTCGGCATTATCTTTCCTTTAAAGGGGGCACAGCCCTTCATTTGAACAAATGTAAATCCCATTCATCCAAGGATGATTTTTACCAAGTTTGATTGAAATTGGCCCTTTAGTTTTGGAGAAGATTTTAAAATTTCTCAGTGTAATTTCACTATTATCTTCCCTTGGAGAAGGATGTTGCCCCTCATTAGACCAAACTTGAATCCCCATCACCCAAATATTATTTGTTTGAAATTGGCCAAGTTGTTCTGAAGAAAATGAAAATTTGAAAAGTTTACAATGACGCAAATGACAGACAACAGAAAGTTTTAATCAGAAAAGCTAACTTGAGCCTTCAATTTGCCTGTTACTTAGGGGCAAGTATCAAAAGATCGATGTTGGATAAAAAAATAAATTCAAATAGTTAGGGGGAGGGGGGATAAAATATCCCGTAAGTTCCTGTCATCCAACATTGATTACACTTTAGTGGAAAGAGAAAAATGACAATTAAGCTATTGTTAAAAAACACATAATAACATTACATTTTAATAAACATCTAATAGTTTTAATGTGCACTTTCAATTGTGAATAAACAGTAGAAAATTACACAGAGTGTTATTTAAAATCGTATGTTTATACTTGTTAATCAATTAGTTTCAACATTCTAAAGGGGGGGGGGGGGTCTTGGTGAAAACTATTTGAATTTAGTTTTTTAGGTCACCTGAATTCATTCAGGTGACCTATTGCTATCTGTTTTTGTCCGTCGTCGTTCGTCGTGCGTTAACATTTGAACATTTTCAGCTTCTTCTCTGAAACCCCAGAACCAATTTCAACCAATTTTGGCATATAGCATCTGTGGGTAGAGGGGAACAAAAATTGTGAAATTCATGGTCCCTGTCCCCCTGGGGCCTGAGGGGTGGGGCAAAAACCTTCAAAATGAGTGTAATTTTAAAAAATCTTCTTCTTTACTCCTGGACATCAAGAAGCCAAACTGTGGGCATAATTATAATGAGCGTTGAGCCCTCTACCAAAATTGTGAAATTCATGGCCCCTGGGGCAGGGGTTCTTGTGTTAGGGTGGGGCTCAACAATCTATTGGTCATATAGTGAAAATGTAGAAATTCTTTGAAAATCTTCTCTGTCTCTGGGTATTAAGTAGACAAACTAATAGCATGGTAATGATGAGCAAGGATGCCTCTTTATACCCCCCGCAACAAGTTGTGGGGGGGGGGGGGGGATACTGGAATCGGGTTGTCCGTCTGTCCGTCCGTCTGTAGACGCAATGGTTTCCGAGCTCTAAAGCATTATGCTTTCCACCTACCGTCACCATATCATATATATGGACTACCCATGGGATGAAGATGTTCCCTATCGATTTTGGGGTCAAAAGGTCAAAGGTCAAGCACACTGGACATCGAAGTAGCAATATGGTTTCCGGGCTCTAAAGTGTTATCCTTTCCACCTACAGTCACCATATCATACATATGGACTACCCATAGGATGAAGATGTTCCCTATCGATTTTGGGGTCAAAAGGTCAAAGGTCAAGCACACTGGACACTGAAGTAGCAATATGGTTTCCAGGCTCTAAAGTGTTATCCTTTCCACCTACAGTCACCATATCATATATATGGACTACCCATGGGATGAAGATGATCCCTATCGATTTTGGGGTCAAAAGGTCAAAGGTCACGCGCACTGGGCATTGAAGTAGCAATATGGTTTCCGGGCTCTAAAGGGTTATCCTTTCCACCTACAGTCACCATATCATACATATGGACTACCCATGGGATGAAGATGTTCCCTATGGATTTTGGGGTCAAAAGGTCAAAGGTCATGCGCACTGGACATCGAAGTAGCAACACTCAGAAAAGAGGTAGTTTATACCTATTACCAACACCCTTTGGGAGATTGGGGTAAGCGGGGGGTATTTTTAGTGAACATTGCTCACAGTACCTCTTGTTAAAAATTGTGAAATTCATGACCCCTGGATCAGGGGTTCTGGTGCTAGGGTGGGGCTCTATAAGTCATATAGTGAAAATGCATTATTTCTTTGAAAATCTTCTTCTCTGTCCTTGGGTATTAAGTAGACAAACCAATAGCATGGTTATGATAAGCAAGGATGCCTCTTTCAAAATTGTGAAATTCATGGCCCCTGGGTCAGGGGTTCTGGTATTAGGGTGGGGCCCTATTGATAATATAGTGAAAATGCATTTTATTTCTTTGAAAATCTTCTCCTCTGCTGCTGGGTATTAAGTAGACAAACTAATAGTATGATAATGATGATTAAGGATGCTCCTTTCAAAACTGAAATTTATGGCACCTGGGTCAGGGGTTCTGGTGCAAAGGCGGGGCTGACCATATAGCTATTCAATGTTTCTTCCATCCAAAAGTAAAATTCTTATATTTAAACACAAACCTAATTCAAACATTGGAAGATTGTTACATGATACTCAGGTGACGTATAAGGCCCCTGGGCCTCTTGTTGTGAAACATTGAACGTTTGATCTCCCCCCTTACTTGCGTGATATGTGATCAAAGGCTATTCAACAAGAGGCTCATGGGCCACATCGCTCACCCGAGTCACCTTGGCCCATGATTTTTACAAACTTTAATCTGCATTATGTCAGAAAACTTTCATGTAAATTTGTACTTTCCTGGCACAGGGGTTCATGAGAAGAAGATTTTCAAAAACCGTACCTATATATTCGCATGTAAAACTTTTATCCCTATTGTGGCCCTACCCTACTCCTGTGGGTTTTGGTTTGAACAAAATTAAATTTGCACTGTTAGAAAGGTTTGATGTAAATTTCAATTCTTCTAGCCCAGTGATTCTTGAGAAGAACTTTTTAAACGACTCCATCCTATTTTAGCATTTTTGTGATCATTTCCTTTGAACAAACTTAAATGATCTTCACCCAAGGATGCTTTTTCCCCAAGTTTGGTTTGAAATTGGCCAGTGGTTCTGGAGAGGAAGTCAAAAATGTAAAAAGTTTACCGACGGATAGACAGATGACGGACAACAGGTGATCAGAATCAGGTGAGCTAAAACAGTTGAAATAAGCATTTTTTCCTTCTATAAAGTACATGTTCTGAGTGTCCTTGACTTTTCAAAAATGACCTTGAACCAAACGTCCCGTCCCAAGAACTATTGCTGATCAATTTCTGATGAATGGTTTAGGAGACGGGAATCAAAAACTGTTGAAATAAGGAACTTTTATTAACTGAGTGACCTTGGCCTTTCCACAATGACCTTGATAGACTTTGGTCCACAAGTCCTTACCTGAACATTTGTGATCAATTTGATCAATTTCTGATGAAAAAGTTTAGGAGATATGAGGTGGAACAGACATGACAGAGAATGTATTAATGCTCCTCAAATTTTTTGGGGATCATAAAAGTTTACTTAAGAAAGGACGGATGGACCACAGATAAGGGGAGATCAAAAAAGCTGACATGAGCTTAGATTTCAAGTGAACTAAAAAGGAAAACAAAATTACCAGCTCCATACAAAAGGCTATCTCCAAAAATGGATCAGATCTGATAGTAAGAGAACTGCTTTCTGCTTCTAAGAAATAGGATCTGCTCCATCAGCAGGGTGTCAACATCTTTTAAGGTCCAGAAAGCTGAAAAACCAAAGTAGCATTGAGTGCTAGAATCACCAGAAATCAGACAGGCAAGTAAAATTGTCCGCAAGTTGAAAATGCTCAGTAAATTTTTTGAAGAGAATTTTGTCAAGCGACTTTGTTCTCTGTTTCATGATAGAATATGAATAAGAACTCTGCAACGCAGGGCATATGCTTCCGTAATGAATTTATACTAGCTTTTCTGATTTTAACAAACCTGAATCTGCACTATATCAGAAAGCTTTCATATAAATCTCAGCTTTTCTGGTTTAGTGGTTCTGGGAAGAAGATTTTTAAAGATTTTTCCTATATATTTGTATGTAAAACTTTGACCCCCTATTGTGGCCCCATCCGACCCCCGGGGGCCATGATTTTAACAATTTAGAATCTGCATTATATAAGGAAGCTTTCATATAAATCTCAGCTTTTCTGGCTCAGTGGTTCTTGAGAAGAAGATTTTTAAAGATTTTTCCTATATATTTGTATGTAAAACTTTGGTCCCCTATTGTGGCCCCATCCGACCCCCGGGGGCCATGATTTTAACAATTTAGAATCTGCATTATATAAGGAAGCTTTCATATAAATCTCAGCTTTTCTGGCTCAGTGGTTCTTGAGAAGAAGATTTTTAAAGATGTTTCCTATATATTTGTATGTAAAACTTTGGTCCCCTATTGTGGCCCCATCCGACCCCCAGGGGCCATGATTTTAACAATTTAGAATCTGCATTATATAAGGAAGCTTTCATATAAATTTCAGCTTTTCTGGCCCAGTGGTTCTTGAGAAGAAGATTTTTTAATGACCCTACCCTATTTTTACCTTTTCTTGATTATCTCCCCTTGGAAGGTGGCCTGGCCCTTTATTTTAACAATTTAGAATTCCCCTTACCTAAGGATGTTTTGTGCCAACTTTGGTTGAAATTGGCCCAGTGGTTGTTGAGAAGAAGTTGAAAATGTGAAAAGTTTACAGACGGACAGACGGACGGACAGACGGACGGACGGACGCCGGAATACGGGTGATCAGAAAAGCTCACTTGAGTTTTTAGCTCAGGTGAGCTAAAAAGTCTTTGTTTTAATACATTTTCTGCATATTACCATATAAAACTCTGATTTCATATTCTGCCCCCACCCTACCCCTGGGGTCCTTGTGTTCAACTTCAATTTGAATTAAATGCAGCTACTTGCATACTAATAGCGAGCGCAGTGCTCTGGCTCATACTGCAAGCTCCAATGACTAAAGAGCACAGAATAATCCGAGCTAAATCTGAACCTTTAACTGAGGATCATCCCAGAAGTCCCTTGTCAAAAATGGCGGAAATCTCGATAAGTCACATTTTGGACTATATGAATTTCTTTGAAAGGATATGTTAAGATTCCTACAGAGACTTTAAGAATTGGGCGATATTCAGAGAGGAGTGGTTTTCTGAGGGGCCGATTTGGAGAAGTTTCACTGTATAATTTCCCCTTTCAAGTTGACACGCTGCTTCATTTGAACAAACATGAATCCCCTTTTCCCAAGAATGTTTTGTGGCAAGATAAAAATCCTTCCCTGCTCAAAGGCCATAAGTGCCAAACATAGACCTAAATTTTGCAGCCCTTCGCCGGAACTGATGATGTCTCCATGAGTGAAATTTTGTTGAGAGGGGTGTTCAACGAATCGATATACAATTGACAGACGGCGATAACGAACGGGCAGATCAATAGCAAACGATCACCTGAGTGACTAAGGTGACCTAACAATGCATTCCTGGTGAGTTAGGTACATAGAATATACTGGTAATATAAAGAGAAGATAACGAACAGTGATCATGCAATTTTCATAAATTCCACAAAGTATACAAAATTAAGAGAATGACAATTTATACCTATAGGTATATATCATAATTGTAAGTAAACTGAGGCAATACATGTGGTTATGTCTTTAACTAGTAACCGTAGTCAAATTCAGAAAATTCAAACAGCATTATAACTCTAAACTTAGATGATTTGAAAGTGCTGCATTGTAATTCATCTAGTCTAAGGGAGATAACTGTAATATCTGCTTTCATGCTCTCTACAGTCTGAACTTATATAATTGAATACTTCTCTTGAATCTTCTTTGGAAAATTCCCATGGATTACTACATCTCAGCAAGATCACAGTTATATTTATTAAAGCGTTCACCCTCTACCAGCACTCCAGCAAGTAATGATGGACTGAGGAAAAGTCATATATCCAGCATCAACCACTGTCTCTACAAATATCCAGCAATATGTTATGAATTAAACTTCAGAATGTAAATGAGGCTGATATGAGTCACAAATATTGCCAGCTAGTGAACGTCAAGACCATCAGGAAAAATGAGTCTCCACGTGCCACCCTTGTCTAGAGCAATAGGTAACCACTGACCTGGACAGTGCTGCTGGTCAAGCGGCAGATTCCATCTACCAGGGCGGGCTTCTGAAAAAAAAAACCATTGACACCTGTCACTAGTCCAAGAGCATAAAAATGAGTTCAACAAGAGGCCCAGGGCCACATCACTCACCTGAGTCACCTTGACTCACATTTAAAGATTTTCCCTATATATTTGTATGCAAAACTTGTGACCCCATCCTACCCCTGCGGCTATGATTTGATCAAACTGAAATCTGAAATATGTCAGAAAGCTTTCAGGTAAATATCAGCTTTTTTGGCTCAGTGGTACTTGAGAAGATTTTTAAAGATTTTTCTATATATTGGCATTTAAAAATTTGATCCCCTATTGTAGCCCCATCCAACCCCCGGGGGCCTTGATTTTAACTAACTTGAATCTGTATTATATCAGGAAGCTTTGAAGTACATCTCAGCTTTTCTGGCTCAGTGGTTCTTGAGAGGAAGATTTTGAAAGATTTATCCTATATATTTGTATGTAAAACTTTGACCCCCTATTGTGGCCCCATCCAACCACCGGGGGGCCATGCTTTGAACAAACTTGAATCTGCATTATGTCAGGAAGCTTTCATGTCAATCTCAGCTTTTCTGGACCAGTGGTTCTTGAGAAGAAAATTTTTAAATGACACCACCCTATTTTTGCATTTTTGCGATTGTCTTCCCTTTGAAAGGGACATGGCCCTTCATTTGAACAAACTTGAAAGCCCTTCACCTAAGGATGCTTTGTGGCAAGTTTGGTTGAAATTGGCCTAGCGGTTCTTGAGAAGAAGTCGAAAATGTGAAAAGTTTACGACGACGACAGACAACGAACAAATTTTGATCAGAAAAGCTTACTTGAGCCTTTGGCTCAGGTGAGCTGAAAAGCATCAAGTCTAGGTCTCCATTTTTGCCAAAAAATACATGCAACATAAAACAAAACCTGTATATACATGTATAACAATAATATCTGTATTTTAATTACTTATAAAGAGTCAGACTTCTGAATCCTGTTTGTGATTCTACTTACCATCAACTGTTCGAAGGCCGATTCTGAATACCCGTAATTTCAGTTGGATTGTAGGAATGCGGTAAATTGAGTACTGTTGCCTGCCGACTGACCAGACTTCAGTCACCACCTATAGGGGAAAAAAACTCACATGATTAATGAACATATTTGATATATATTTTCAATAGTATGTTCCTATTGCGATTAAAGAGCTTGAAATATTAGAATAATGAACTGCGTTTCATCTACTACCTCTAGATATGCATATGCCCTACCATGGAACAAGATCCCGATGAATGTAAAAACATAACAATATAATCAAGAGGCCCAGTGGCCACATCGCTCACCTGAGCCACATTGGCTCTGCTGTTGTTCAGGGTCAACACCAAAGTATAACAAGGTCTTGCCATAAACATGATAAAGAATTCATATTCAAAACAGTGCTCCAAGTCACATCTACTATCAGGTCACAAAATGGCCACCTAGAAAAATTTCTGGTCGCCATTTTCATATATCTAGTCGCCATGTTCAAAATTTCTACTTGCCATGGTAAAAGATTTTGTAAATAAGATCTACAAGTTTTTTTTTTAATTTGAATATCTTTCAAGAAAAAAATCAACACCTATGTATGAGATTTGTTTGTTTTATTTTTAAACTGAATAGAAATGTGCTGTGAAACATGCTGGATGCTAACAAGTCAAGTATTTACTCTGGCAAAAGTTGTATTGCATTGGGCCATCCTGTATATTTTACAGTACGCTTCTGGGGAAGAAAACCTAGCGTTCCAAACAAGGATTTACTTTAAAGTCCTCAACTAGAAAACTGACACGGTCAGCAAGGGCCCCGCCGAGGGTTATTAGAGGAAAGTGACATCTGTATTTGATATAGCAATGTTTGGGGCTGGTATATATGTTAGAATTAATAATATATAAAGATACACTGGAATGCCAATTTGTGAAAAAGGAATCATGAAGCATATTTTTGAGAGACTAATGCAATTTAAATTACTTCTGTTTGACACACTCATGACATCCACTCAAACACAACAGAGTGCAACAAAATCCCATTGTAATAGGGGACTCAAAATGGATAACTGGTACAAAATATGGTACATACTATTCGAAAAGGATTATGAATTTGACATATTGATGTCTTGGAAAAGGAAATTCTGACATCGGGGCTCTAAGCGTTTTCAAACACATTGTCATTTGATAAAAGTGTTCTACATTTTTAAAAACAGAGATTAATATGTCTTTACATGCATAGGTGAGAAAGTTTCCATTATTCCTAGCCGAGACATACCATGTATGCGCAAAAAATGCATAAGCAAATATCAAAATACTCACATAGAAAATGTGGACGAAGCGCAGCGAAACACGCCATTTCGAGATTTTCACCGACGAAAGCTCGGTAACAGTAATGAATAAGGTACACTCATTTTGTATCTATTTTGTGACTTTCTTTATCAAAAGGAACAGTTCTCTAATGTGTAACGTGCAATTGATACATAATTCAATAACTTGAAGCATGAAGCAGTTTCACTTTGCAACCGGATATAAGAAATTTTATTTCGTATTCCGATCCCGATCGAAAGTTGTTGACTGGGAATGACGTGTTTTAATTCAATATACATGTAACATCAAGCATTTTTTATATTACATTAAAAAAAACCAAATAAATACACATACACAAAATTTGAAAACTGTACGATAAAAACTGTTTGAGTTATCGTGTCACAAAGAAAGTGTTGACGGACAGACAGACGGACGGACGGTCGAACGGACGGACAATGTGATTACTATAGGGCTTCCCGCATTTCATGCGGGGCCCTAATAAGTGGGCCTTCACTGCTTATGCGAATAAGAGCTTCTACTTTTGTTGGATATTTTACTGAACAATCAGTACCAGCATCAATAAGAACACTACATCCCGAGTTTGTAATTGTCTGTGAAAATTAGCTGCAACAGTTGCCTCGCTCGACTTACTGCTAATAATGCAGTCACGGACAAGACGTGTATCTTACTGTTACCGTGAATAGTCACAGTTCCACATTTGAAAGATGTACACCAGGTCGTGGTGAAATCGGACAATGGGTGTCCAGAAATGGTGGACGTTGCTGGCTGATTGGCCTCACAAATTCTGCAAAACATTTTGCAATCTCTATATCAACCATGAAAATGCCTTATCAAGACTGAGGTTCTTCCTTTACGTTTGCATTTTTCTTTAGACACAGAGTGATTAAGAAAAATAATAAAAACGCAAAAAAATCGATGGAATTCGGCCGGATCAAAAACATTATTTCTTAAATCTTTTTTTTTTCACATCTAAAAATAAGAACTACTTATGAATATATTCCCTTGGCTCTTCCGGTAATGCAAACCATGATGACACCCCCCCCCCCCCCCCCCACTGATAACCAGCCATGCCACTTCATGACTGAAAAATCATTAATTATAATTCTAGTTTTGTGAATAAATTTCAATGTATCCTTACAAAAACAGTGGAGAGGGTCTCAAATATGTTGCAATTTATTCAATATTATTTGAGAGTGCTGAAATATTTCATCATTGTGTTACAACTAGGATTATGTACAATATTATAAATTTTGTTCAAATTTTCTCTACTAAAGCATGCCATTGCTACAAGGAGATTATTATATGAATTTCATTTTTAAAAATCAAATAGGTGTGTATTAGTGACTTGGAAAGATAGAAAGTAAAAATAAGGAAAGTAGCCTCTATTTTCGAGAGTATACAGTTCAGAACAAGTCACGGGTCAAAGGTTAAGTAAGTCACCGTGAAGGCGGCAGAAATAAAATGTATAGGTATAAAAATATTTCAATCCCATTCATGTATAAGTTTTATGTTTTAATGACTTGATATAAAACCATGGGAGAAAACTAGAATGGACTGTTTCTGCTGCCTAATTTCAGTCATATACTGAGTATTTGGCAAATAGATATTGTTTAAATTAAACCTAACGAAAGCATGAACATTACAAAATATGTACATACCTACGTAGCTCCGCTCGCTCAAACGGTAGCACCGTCAACATATTATTGATTATCGCACTTGAAACAACAGATGCATTGCTCGACTGCCCCCGATACAATTCTACAAACATACAGTTTACCATAGGACGGATCATCTAGGGACGGATCAACTGTGGGACGGATAAACCTGATACCGGATGGTCTGACATGGATGCAATTCGAGGAGTTCCGATTGACATGGATGGCATTCAACCGTCCGAATTTACTCTTACTTTACTCTGACATGAGGCTGTGAATATTTTGGCTTTAATGATTAATTTGTTTTAAAGTTTTCTTTTTTCTATTTAAGTAACAAAAACGCTGACCGGTAAATATTTGTTCAAAACAGTCAATTTCATCTATTCACAGGTGACCCCCCATAACATCACTGCATACAATATTTTCCGTTCCATTTTCTGTTCCGCGTTTTAGCAACACCCATGAAATTTGAAAAACCCGTCTGTCCTGAATATTTCTTTCCTGCAACTCAGGCAAAACCAAATAACCAGAGGAATCTAAATAAATGGTACCTACGTGTAATAGTACTGTACCCGACAGTCATTTTCGCTAAGTACCCGCAAATATAAGCTTTCTGTCTGATCATGCTGATTCGGCATCCATCTTCGTTTCCGCTGCAAGTGTCTTCTGCTTCTTCAGGAAAGACAACTCTTGTTTTAGCAATCCATATTCCCGAGCTTACGGAATGACTCGAGAAGTTCCTTTCAAGATTTTTTTTTTTTTTTTTTTTGGTTGTTCCGGATCAAGAAAATTTTGCAACCAAAGAGAAGGAAGGGGAGATCTTTTTATATGACCCCCCCCCCCCAACTACCATAACCAAAGGGGGTTGGGGTACACGTACTCCCGTATCTTTTAGATCTGCAAACGTAAATTCTAAAAAAAATCTAAATTTTATAGGCTATAACATCTAAATATAAATTGAAAAAAAAATGTCAGCGTACATTTTCATTCTTGACACCCCTCCCCCATTTTTACTCACCCATGGCGTGACGCCATTGTGCAACATGATTTCAGGTTTGCTCCTATATATGTGTAATCTTCAATATATTTTCAAAATTTCTACAATAGCGGATCTGGACCTTTTTTTTTTTAAATGAGAGAGATGCAACCCAAGTGTGTATCTTTTTCTCCTACCCCCCCCCCCCCCCCCCCCCCCCCCCCCCTTGTAAACGTGGAGATCCCAAAATGGCAAAAATGGACTATTTAAAAAACAAACATAGGTGCATGCCTATAAACAAAATTGATATGTTTTTTTTTTAAATCAAGCCCCGCTACTCCCCCCCCCCCTCCCCTCCCCATCCACCCTATCCCGCTAGATCCACCACTGCTGTACAACAATATGCGATCAAGAGAGTAATCCATTCACTTTTTTGTATAGAAATATAATCAAGTGGCGTAGCGACCTTTACATAACAGCACACATGAATACACAGAATCTTCATTGTTCATCTTTTATAGATCCCTTTTGTTTTTTATAATTTTAATGTCAAACTTCATACTATCAATTCAAAACAATATCAAACCATTTACAAAAAGTCAAACCAAAACTGGAGAAAGTTTCTGAGGTCAGTATAATTCAATTTGTGGAAAAAAAGAAAGATTTCATACAGAAAATTGAGACGGACTGTTTGATTTTCGTTCAAGGTAATGTGACAAATTGAGATCGGGTTCGGGATGTATCATAACCTGTTGGAGGCTAACTATAACGCTTACGTCAACCGGGCTTTATCGTAGGGCATTGCGATAGCATCCGAGGGTAGTTCGGGTGCTCAGTAGTATAAATACGGGCGTTCTGGCAATAGATCGCAGTTCATTTTTCGGAGCTCGACAGGAGAGAAGGTGCGACAATATTTAATACGGTGTGTATTAATGTAATTAAGTATACGGTGGCGAGTATACTGGTCTAGAGGATAATAATAAAGTATTTCCTCTGTTATTGCCTTATTGGTGTCGAGATTTGTCCGGTTGTAGTAGGACGTACATACTACACAAGTATCTGTCCGGTAGTGGATACAGACTAGCATAGGTCCCAGCCTTGTTTACCCATACCTTATAGGTTTCATTGCTATGTGTGATTAGGATAGGTAATCCTGAAAACTATTTGTATATATTGACTCGTTCGTTATCTTAGTTGTTCATTTGTTTTAAATACATATTCATTCATCAATAATCATACTTTCCCCAGACTGGTCCGAATCATCGAACCTAAACACGTTACAGTAATTTGATCAATAATTATCTAAATTATGTTGCTAAAAGTAGAATGAGATATTTTTATTTTCTAATTGCCTCGGTATTATTTATTTTGTTTTTTTATTCATTTTACTTTCTTTTGGATATGACCTTAAAAACGGAGGTCCCACGTCGCGGCAAGCGTTGGCACGCTAACGAACCCTCATTGCTACGACCCTGAGCGCTAAGTATAGGTCTAAATTTGTGGTACTTCACGTACAGCTGGTGACATCTCAAAAGGAGTGACAAATTCTCGACCGAAAATTCATGTTCCCGGCCTTTTCCGGAAAGACCCGAGAAGTTGTTATTGCTTTCAAGATATAAGATACAGATTTTAAAAGAACTTTTTGTACCAAACAAAGTGAGAGAAAATAGAAGACCCCGAAATGACAAAAGAAAAAAAAATTGTCTAAAATGTTGAACCATAGGGGGTTGAGATGCAATTATCGTGCCTTCTACGTCTAAATTCTCTTGCAGCGAAACAAAATTATAAAAAATTCAAAGTGTCATTGACTAGCGTGCAGTTTTACCTGTGAAAATTACCTCCACATTTTAACCCCCCCCCCCCCCCCGGGTTGTGTATCAGAATATTTTCAGTTAAAGGATTACCCCCCCCCCCCTCCTATACAGGGGCGGATCCGAAACATTTACCAAGGGAGGGACGCGACACTATATTGCACTTTTTCCGCCAACGA
The DNA here is from genome assembly GCF_947568905.1 of Ostrea edulis. Classification (NCBI taxonomy): domain Eukaryota; kingdom Metazoa; phylum Mollusca; class Bivalvia; order Ostreida; family Ostreidae; genus Ostrea; species Ostrea edulis. Next base: position 633,161 of record NC_079172.1, on the reverse strand, counting down.
AGTTTCCTTTTAAAAACAATATCTGCTTTTTAAAATCTACCAAAAGGAGGGGGGTTAAACCCCTGGTCCGTTATTTCCCGCCCCTTTAGATCCGCCACTGATTAGCAGCAATACGCGATCAAGAGAGTGATCTATTCAGGTTTTGTAAGTGACATAATAACCTTTACGCAACAACACAAACGGAGAAATTTCATGTTTTTTTTTCTTCTTTTTTGTTTAAATCGGAATTTCCTTTTCGCTATTTTTGAGTAAACCAGGGAATGGATAATGCGATATTAAAAGATAATTGCTCTGTATTTCTTTTGGGAACCTCCGGGCCCCCACCATGGCGTTTAAATGTGTATAAAAGTATGCGAGCGGACCAATCACTAATACCTAAGGATCATAACTAAAGAGAGATAACTCTGAATCAAAAAACTTTCCAATTCATTTCGCCAGAGTTGTCTTTCTTTTATTTTCACTCCTACTTGGCATTACTATTTTTGTTCTTTTAATTGATAAACAGAATTGATAAAATGGTCAGTTATGGAGTCAAGCCTTCAGAAGCCCCCGCCTGACACGAGTAGAACCGACACCTGTAATTACACCCATGTATGTATTGTCTACATTTTAACGTGATTTAATTAGGACGAACAGTCTGATTTCGGATTGAGAAAATCAGCCAATTAAGGTGGGTCCTTAGTCCTGGATTTTTGGGGTTTAGGTAGCATTTTTTTGTTTGGAATCAATAAATTAACATTCAGAGTAATGAGAAAAGGCAAAATAGTTAAGGATTTCCATATTAATTTTCATTACAGACACTAGTGAAGTAATGTACCCCTATGTAGATTTTTGTGAAATTCATTGGAAACAGTTATCTGTTGTAATTTTAAAATAAAAACAAAAAATATAATTTAAATTACATTTATTTATCAGGAAACATGTCAATAACTAAAACACATGTCATTTTCAATCTCTTCATCAAGTTTTAGTACAATAAGTGCAAAATTATTGAATTAGCCTTATTCTCCAAAATGTTAAAAAACAAACAAATATGGACACAATTTCCTTATAGCATGGTTTACATATCATTTTTTTCAGTTTATATTAGTAGATGTACATATGTTATATTTATTTATGGGGGAAAATCCATACCTTTCCTTAATAATTTCAAATCTATAGCTTCCAGAGTATGTATACCCCCATAAAAAACCTAAGTCTGGCACCATACAGCTGAGCTATTCAAAACCACTCATGGATTAAGATTCTATGTAATTTCATGAAAAGACACAGATAATAATTCCTTGTCACCTTGGTAAAATGTTTGTGAAAAATATAGGAAATCTACTGCATAATGGACTTGATAAATAATTTAATGTAAACAGAGTTATTGTCCTTGGATTCAACATTTTGAAACACATCATTGACTATTCAAATATAACTAAGACTTTTGAAATATTTTATCGCCAACAAGATTTTTTACAATAACTATTGAAAAAGACTGCAACAAAATTTATGTTCCAGTCATTAAATTATTGATTTTGCAAAATCTTATGACGTCACAGGAGTGTGGAACTACGTTAAATAGTACACATGTGTTACACCCTAAATCGTCGCCCCATCCCAAATCGTCGCCGGCGACGATTTGGGATGACATTTCACCGACAATTTGGGACAATATTGCACTATCATTAGGGGCGACGATTTTGGGATGTCCTAAATCGTCGGCAGCCAATATTCTATTGACGTTAAACAGAAGTTATCTCATTGTACTCTCTCTTATATGGGGGGAGGGGGGGGGGTTTACATAAGTTTCGCTTGGTCTGTTTGTCTGTCTATCCTCACTCATATCTCTGGTGTTTGTTGACCTATTGGGCTAAAATTGTGTATGTAGATTACAAGTGACCGTGTGACATGCCTCCCCCAAAATGAGAAGTTTGGAAAGAGAGCTAATAGGCGTAATCTAATACAATCTGATGTCACTAACAAATCTACAGTGCACAAGACCTAACAACCCCGTGATCAGCAGAATGACCTTACAACAAAAGGCGAAATGATTTATTGTCGGATCTCTCTCTCTCTCTCTCTCTCTCTCTCTCTCTAGGACTGGACAAAAAAATCATATAGACAACAATGACACCGTTCCCACCAGCAACAAATATAACTCTTTCAATATTAACTACACCACTACTAACCAAAAACAACAATGATAAATACTGTGAACATAATAAATGTTTTTAAATATATATATATATATATATATATATACAACAGAACAAGAAAAAGTCGATAGAAGATTAGACTGTCTTGCATATTAGGTCTAGAGAAGCTTTTGCGGTTATAGCTGGACCACAAAAGACGAAGAGAGAGGAGGAGAGGAGTGAACAAACAAGGCCAGTTTGTATGTAAATGATGTTTTCAAATACATGTAGTTACAGAAAGGGGGATGACAATTTGGGGTGGGAGGTTATGCCCAAATGGTCGTCGGCAACGATTTAGGACGGGCGACGATTGTGTAACATACATGAAATAGTCTACCAGTGGTGGGGTCAGTGAAATTTAGTGTTTAAGGGGGTATACCACGTCCTCATAATGGCTGATTTCCTTTAAAACATGAATGGAAATATGAATACATCTACTTGTGTAACGGACAGATACATGTAGAGGAAACTTATACTGCCTCGCTAATGAATTTTCTAGTGATGTGATAGCATATCTCAGTTAAGCAATGTCGAGCAAGATCAGAACTTGGCAGGGTGACCGCTACACGTTAAACTTTTACCAGCAAAACTTGCATATTCCTTTTAAACTCGATTGCCTAGTTGGCTAGCTTCATCGGTTAACGGGTTAACTGCTTATGTGTTGCCCAGCTGGGTTTTAGTTTTCTAAAGCTTACATTCTAGTAAAATTGCATTTTTCGACTAAATAAAGTAAATCTGAAAGTTTTCAGCTGTATATATATTTGACTTTTCATCCATATAGAATAGTCATAGCGTGTTGTTCCTTCTTAAATTTCTCTGATGTGTTATTCCTCCTTAAATTTCTCTGGTGTGTTATTCCTCGCTAAATTCCTCCTTAAACTTCTCTGTGTGTTATTCCTCATTAAATTTCTCTAGTGTGTTATTCCTCCTTAAATTTCTCTGTGTGTTATTCCTCCTTAAATTTCTCTGTGTGTTATTCCTAATTAAACTTCTCTGTGTGTTATTCCTCCTTAATTTTCTCTGTGTGTTATTCCTAATTAAACTTCTCTGTGTGTTATTCCTCCTTAATTTTTTCTGTGTGTTATTCCTAATCAAACTTCTCTGTGTGTTATTCCTCCTTAAACTTCTCTGTGTGTTATTCCTCCTTAAATTTCTCTGATGTGTTATTCCTCCTTAAACTTCTCTGTGTGTTATTCCTCCTTAAATTTTTCTGATGTGTTATTCCTCCTTAAATTTCTCTGGTGTGTTATTCCTCCTTAATTTTCTCTGTGTGTTATTCTTTCTTAAATTTCTCTGGTGTGTTATTCCTCTTTAAACTTCTCTGTGTGTTATTCCTCCTTAAATTTCTCTGGTGTGTTATTCCTCCTGAAACTTCTCTGTGTGTTATTCCTCTTTAAATTCCTCTGGTATGTTATTCCTCCTTAAATTTCGGTTGTGTGTTATTCCTCCTTAAATTTCTCTGATGTGTTATTCCTCCTTAAATTTCTCTGTGTGTTATTCCTCCCTAAATTTCTCTGGTGTGTTATTCCTCCTTAAATTTCTCTGTGTGTTATTCCTCCTTAAATTTCTCTGTTGCATTATTCCTCCTTAAATTTCTCTGATGTGTTATTCCTCCTTAAATTTCTCTGGTGTGTTATTCCTCCTTAAACATCTCTGTGGGTTATTCCTCCTTAAATTTTTCTGTCTGTTATTCCTCCTTAAATTTCTCCGGTGTGATATTCCTCCTGAAACTTCTCTGTGTGTTTTTTCTCCTTGAATTCCTCTGGTGTGTTATTGCTCCTTAAATTTCCCTTGTGTGTTATTCTCCTTAAATTTCTCTGATGTGTTATTCCTCTTTAAATTTCTCTGTGTGTTATTCCTCCTTAAATTTCTCTGGTGTGTTTTTCCTCCTTAAATTCCTCTGGTGTGTTATTCCTCCTTAAATTTTCTCTGTGTGTTATTCCTATTTCAATTTCTCTGGTGTGTTTTTCCTCCTTAAATTTCTCTGTGTGTTATTCCTCCTTAAATTTCTCTGGTGTGTTTCCCCCCTTAATACTCTCTGGTGTGTTATTCCTCCTTGAATTTCTCTGATGTGTTATTCCTCATTAAACTTCTCTGTGCGTTATTCCTCCTTTGTTTTATTCCTCCTTAAATTTCTCTGGTGTGTTATTCCTCTTTAAATTTCTCTGGCGTGTCATTCCTCATTAAACTTCTCTAGTGTGTCATTCCTCCTAAAATTTCTCTGGTGTGTTATTCCCCCTTAAATTTCTCTGGTGTGTTATTCCTCCTTAAATTCCTCTGTGTATGATTCCTCCTTACATTTCTCTGTGTGTTATTCCTCCTTAAATTTCTCTGGTGTGTTATTCCTCCTTACATTTCTCTGTGTGTTATTCCTCCTTAAATTTCTCTGGTGTGTTATTCCTCCTTAAATTCCTCTATGTGTTATTCCTCCTTAAATTCCTCTGGTATGTTATTCCTCCTTAAATTTCGGTTGTGTGTTATTCCTCCTTAAATTTCTCTGATGTGTTATTCCTCCTTAAATTTCTCTGTGTGTTATTCCTCCCTAAATTTCTCTGGTGTGTTATTCCTCCTTACATTTCTCTGTGTGTTATTCCTCCTTAAATTTCTCTGTTGCATTATTCCTCCTTAAATTTCTCTGATGTGTTATTCCTCCTTAAATTTCTCTGGTGTGTTATTCCTCCTTAAACTTCTCTGTGTGTTATTCCTCCTTAAATTTTTCTGTCTGTTATTCCTCCTTAAATTTCTCCGGTGTGATATTCCTCCTGAAACTTCTCTGTGTGTTTTTTCTCCTTAAATTCCTCTGGTGTGTTATTGCTCCTTAAATTTCCCTTGTGTGTTATTCTCCTTAAATTTCTCTGATGTGTTATTCCTCTTTAAATTTCTCTGTGTGTTATTCCTCCTTAAATTTCTCTGGTGTGTTTTTCCTCCTTAAATTCCTCTGGTGTGTTATTCCTCCTTAAATTTTCTCTGTGTGTTATTCCTATTTCAATTTCTCTGGTGTGTTTTTCCTCCTTAAATTTCTCTGTGTGTTATTCCTCCTTGAATTTCTCTGATGTGTTATTCCTCATTAAACTTCTCTGTGCGTTATTTCTCCTTTGTTTTATTCCTCCTTAAATTTCCTTGGTGGGTTATTCCTCTTTAAATTTCTCTGGCGTGTCATTCCTCATTAAACTTCTCTAGTGTGTCATTCCTCCTAAAATTTCTCTGGTGTGTTATTCCCCCTTAAATTTCTCTGGTGTGTTATTCCTCCTTACATTTCTCTGTGTGTTATTCCTCCTTAAATTTCTCTGTGTGTTATTCCTCCTTACATTTCTCTGTGTGTTATTCCTCCTTAAATTTCTCTGGTGTGTTATTCCTCCTTAAATTTCTCTGGTGTGTTATTCCTCCTTAAATTTCTCTGGTGTGTTATTCCTCCTTAAATTTCTCTGCGTGTCATTCCTCATTAAACTTCTCTAGTGTGTCATTCCTCCTAAAATTTCTCTGGTGTGTTATTCCCCCTTAAATTTCTCTGGTGTGTTATTCCTCCTTACATTTCTGTGTGTTATTCCTCCTTACATTTCTCTGTGTGTTATTCCTCCTTAAATTTCTCTGTGTGTTATTCCTCCTTAAATTTCTCTGGTGTGTTATTCCTCCTTAAATTTCTCTGTGTGTTATTCCTCCTTAAATTTCTCTGGTGTGTTATTCCTCCTTAAATTCATCTGTGTGTTATTCCTCCTTAAATTCATCTGTGTGTGATTCCTCCTTACATTTCTCTGTGTGTTATTCCTCCTTAAATTTACCTGGTGTGTTGTTCCTCATTCCAGTTGATACTAAATCTTCTTTAGTGTTATTGATACTAAATTGGAACTAAATGAATATTTTTAGAAAGAGCAGGTAGTACTTCCTAATAAGCACCATTCTAATCCTTTTCGAATTTGATATGAAGCATCTTTGGAACATGGGGGACATAAATTGTATATTCCAGGCCTCCTGTACCTCTTTGGCTTTAGGAACGGGCCATGCAGAAGCTAACAAAATCTTACAAATTTCAACAAATATTCTCCAGAACCGAAAAGTATAAATTTACATGAAAGCTTCCTGACATAGTGCGGATTCAAGTTTGTTAAAATCATGGCCCCCGGGGGTAGGATGGAACCACAATAGGGAATCAAAGTTTTGCATTCTAGTATATAAGGAAAATCATTAAAAAATCTTCTGAAGAATCACTGGGCCAGTAAATTTTACATTTACAAGAATGCTTCCTGACATAATGCAGATTCAAGTTTGCAAGAAAATTCATGGCCCCCGGGATTGGGTTATTGCCACAATAGAGATTAAAGTTTTACAAGCAAATATATAGAGAGTCCTTAAATATGGGCCAAGGGGACTCCGCTGAGCGATGTGGCCCATTGGTCTCTTGCTACCTTATTTGACAATGATATCAATACTATTGTTGAATTATATTTGAAAGTTTGACCTTTTTGCAGATTCTAGTTTTTTCAAATCATGACCCCCAGGGGTAGGATGGGACAACAATAGGGAACCAAATTTAACATGGGAATAAATAGAGAAAATTTAAAAATCTTCTCAAGAATCACTGGGCCAGAAGAGCCGAGATTTACATGAAAGCTTCCTAACATAATGCAGATTCAAGGGTATTAAAATCATGGCCCCGGAGAGTAGGATGAAGCCACAATAGGGAATCAAAGTTTTACATCCAAATATACAGGGTTTGTATAGGGACAATAATTAAAAATCTTCTGAAGAAGAATCACTGGACCAGTAAAGTTTACATTTACATGAAAGCTTCCTGACATAGTGCAGATTGAAGTTTGTTCAAATCGTGGCCCCCAGGGGTAGGATGGGGCCATAATAGGGGGTCAAAATATTACATACTAATGTATAGAGAAAATCTTTTAAAATCTTCTTCTAAAGAACCATCGAGCAAAAGACGTTTACAATTGCATGAAAACTTCCTTATATAGTGCAGGTTCAAGTTTGTATAAAGCATGGTCTCCGGGGTAGGTTGGGGCCACAATAGGGACAAAAGTTTTACATTCAAATATATATGGAAAATCTTTAGCTATGGCCAAGGTGACTCGGGTGAGCGATGTGGCCCATTAGTCTCTTGTTCTTGATTACTAATTCTTTTTAAAGGATGAGGTGAAACAGCACTTGGAGTTGGACCCCCTATTTTGTGGTCAATAAAAGCAATTCTACTGCACAAAATAAGATTGTATACATAGAGACTACAGACGATGATTTGTAAATAGTTTTGATAGTTCCCTTTGCTTTTTGTCACGAGGAATATCGAAATATCAATTGATTTTTAAACCCTATAACAGTTTTCGTCATAGTAATCCTTCATGAATAATGATAAACAAAGTGGGCGTGTCTTAACACAAGGACAACATTCACTAGCTCTCGTGCTTTCCCCGTTTACAACTTATGTGACATTACATGTACATGGATTTAATTGTTTTAGAATCCTAATATTTTTTAAGTGGAAGCTATGCATACATTTAACTGAATACGTGTATGCTGCATGTGTGATCGGTATGTTAATGCATGCTATTGTATGCTGCATGTGTGATCGGTATGTTAATGCATGCTATTGTATGCTGCATGTGTGATCGGTATGTTAATGCATGCTATTGTATGCTGCATGTGTGATCGGAATGTTAATGCATGCTATTGTATGCTGCATGTGTGATCGGTATGTTAATGCATGCTATTGTATGCTGCATGTGTGATCGGTATGTTAATGCATGCTATTGTATGCTGCATGTGTGATCGGAATGTTAATGCATGCTATTGTATGCTGCATGTGTGATCGGAATGTTAATGCATGCTATTGTATGCTGCATGTGTGATCGGTATGTTAATGCATGCTATTTATTCGTGGTGATGATACTGCTGAGACATGTACTTAAACACGTTATCAGAAGCACATTCGGTCATACATATCGCCAATGAAAAAAAAAATGAAATCAGAAATCAGTACAGATCTTATTGTCATTCAAATCGTTATTTTCAACTAAATACGGATATCACATTAGAACTGTTAACCGTCAACTTACGTTTCGTTCAAACCTCAGCTATATTGTGATGTATTAAATATAAGTCACAAGTGCTCACAAAAAATAAAGAATAAAAAAAAAAAATAGATAAATAAAAACACCTCCTCTCAATTTCTCAGGCTCTTGATCGAATTAGCCTTGAAGAAAAATACTGTAGTATATCATAAATATCTGGGCTTGTATCATTATTTATGAATATAACTTGATTATCTATTTTCATATTTAAAAAGCGCGGGCTGTGAAAGTACATGTATATGTAGGACACGCGTAAGTCTTTATGTTTCGGTTAATTATATTACAGGTAGAATAATAAACAAAAGATTTACCTGTAATGTGTAAAATGTTAATAAAGAAAGTAAAATCATACTAGTGCATTCTAATGTAAACAAAGAATGTATTTAATTATTTGTTTAGAAAATTAGATTCAGAAACGTCAACTTATTTCTGATAACGATATCTACACGTGTATATAACCAAATACAATTTATCAAATTTAGTTAATAATTACATATACATGTATACCGTATGTATCGAATACACTCTGTGTAAAGTACATGACGTTGAAGACGTGTCTATGTTCCTAAAACAGCGGACAATGCATCCTAATCACGTGGTATCGTGTTTTGTATAGAGCGAGCTATTCCGGGTAGGTCATCGACTTCAAACAGGTTGAGGTTTCTAGTGAAAATTTTGCTATTTTTGTTTTAAGTATCGGCAATATGGGCTACGTTTATCGCCATACGTCGTATTACGAAATTTAAAAGTTTATGATAATATACAACCATAGCCTATGTTATTTAACTGTACCTAATATCGTCTATATATTTCCAGGTCTGTAAAAGTATGAGCGGGGCCAAATTCCTATGGGAATTTAAGGTTATGAGGCAAACCCAAGGTTAAACTTATGGCGAATTCATGCGCCGTGTAGCATTTAAATTGAAAGTGCAAAAGTCAATAAGACTAGTTGAATCCTTTAAATTTTAACATGAAAGAAAAAAAAAATATTTTGATAGATATATTGAGGGCCATTTCATAAAACAATTTCACTTCATCCTTTGGTATGATGCATCTTTGGAGCAAGGGGGACGTAAATTGTAAATTTCAGGATTCCTACACCCCGGGGCCTTAGGGTGGGGCAAAAACTGCTCAAAATTAACCAATTTTCAAAAATCTTCTCCAGAACTGCACATGTTTAAGAAAAATTAAATGCATAATGATGCAGAGCAGGAAGGCCTCTACCAAAATTGTAAATTTCATGATCCTCGGGTTTTCTCAATGCCTCAGATTACAAACTTTATAAACATATATCAGGATTGTTTTTACAAAACTTGACACATGCCTATATCAGAGATACATACACCGTACCCGCCCACTCCTGTAACCCGAAATATACTATCAGTAGGTTTTGTATCCCCAGTTGTAGAACAAAGTATCATGAAATATACTATCAGTAAGTTTTGTATCTCCAGTTGTATTACAAAGTATCATGAAATATACTATCAGTAAGTTTTGTATCCCCAGTTGTAGTACAAAGTATCATGACATATACTATGGAGACTCTTCCGTGTACTTATTATAAAGAAAGTTTCTTAAATCGATATTTCCTTACTTAAAATTGAGTTGGGGTGTTTGTATTTGCATCGAGGTAATTTAGTGAATTAATCAATCTAATCAATTATAATGAAGTGAAGTATGCTACTACGTACAAGGAAAATGACATTATTTTTTTCATCGTTTGCTTAGATGTAATTTCAGTTTTTGTTTTCATGCATTTGTTTTCACTTTCCCGCCTTTTGAATATTTAGAAAATCAATACAATATGTTAATATTAAATTCAAACATCAATTTGATCATGTTGCATTTTTGACACATTACAGAGAAATGTTCTGAAAACTGCGTCCTATTAAAACTTTTCGCTATCTTTGAGTAAACCAGGGAACGGATAATGTGATATTTAGGCGATATTCAAGAATCGTTAAGCTGCACTCCTTGCCGGGAACCCACCATGGTGTTGTCATTTATACGAATATGCGAGCGGATCTAAGGATCACAACTAAAGAGAGATAATTCTGAATCAAAACTCTCCACTTCAATTCGCCTGAGTTGTCTTTCTATTATTTTCATTTTAACGACGAATATTCGTTGACATCCCTACTTGACATTACTATTTTTGCTGTTTTAATTGATAAACAGAATTGATAACGTGGTCAGTTTTGGAGTCAAACCTTCAGTAGCCCCTGTCTGGCAAGAGTAGAACCGACACCTGTAATTACACTCACGTATGTATTGTCTACATTTTAACGTTATTTAGAACGAACAGTCTGATTTTGGATTGATTGATTCATTTATTATTGTTTAACGTCTAACGTCTCTCTCAAGAATATTTCACTCATATGGAGACGTCATCACTGCCGGTGAAGGGCTGCAACATTTAGGCCTATGCTCGGTGCTTATGGCCATTGAGCAGGGAGGGATCTTTATCGTGCCACACCTGCTGTGTCACGGGATCTCGGTTTTTGCGGCCTCATCCGAAGGACCGCCCCATTTAGTCGTTCTTACGACAAGCAAGGGGTTACTCGGGACATATTCTAACACGGATCCCCACGAGACGATTTGGGTTGAGAAGACCAGCCAATGAAATAGTACACATGAAACAGTCAAACAGTGGTGGGGTCAAGGGGCAAAGAATATATTTTAAATGGGATTTAGTGTTTAAGGATGTACACAACTAATGAAAACAGGTATATTTTTTATATGAAGCAAATATCTACATGTTTGGTATCATTAGAAAGGTCTTTTTAAATGCAGTTCATCAGTGCAAAAATCATCAAGATAGCTTGAGTGGTTAAAAAGTTATAGCATTTTATAAACATCAATGATCAAACTCCCACGATACCAAAATTCAGTAATTGGTAAATCAATACCCAACACAGAAAACAGGGTAAGATTGGAGTCAGGATCACAGAAGTTATCATGTCTTAGTAAATTTAAGAGCAAAACATACAGTTTTAAGCAACTATATTCTTTCAAAACATTTATTTTCAAGTTCCCCTTCTCCCAATCTTGTAGTAGTTGATATGTGTATACTGCTTCATCGCCATTGTGACCAGACTAGAGTGATTTATAAATAGTAACAATTATCCTAAAGAAAAACCTGTTCTGCATGGTAAGCAGTAAAATTTAATAAGTAATGAAATAACAAGACAAACACAAGTCGTAGTTATAATAATGATTTCAATTAGATAAAACTGTATTCTCGTATCAAATTTCAAAACGCTGTAAAGAAATTGAATTAAAGCAATTTATTTTTAATAAATGAAATCCCTGAAATAAAGTATTAAAACATGTAAAATTTCACACTATTACAGATATTGCATGAATGTTTAGAATTTCTCTTATATATGGTTTTATTTTTCCGTTCAGTGAACGTTTACAGTGTACATATATAATACTATATCAACTCAACTCCCAAGCATTAAAGAAAACATAGAAACATTTTGTGATGTATTTTATTATTATCATTTACAGTTCTTTCATTTCGGCCTCGTAATCCGGGGTTTTTAACTGCAAAAATAAAAATAAAACAGTTGTCCGAAAGATATCGTATAGCATATCAAAATGAGGGTCTCGACGAGTAGAGCTCAGCCCGAGGGTTGTCCGGGTCATTAAGTGCAAAATCAAAAACTTGCCCAAAGGTTATCATGTGACTTATCACAATGGAGGTCTAAAGTCAGCATTTCACAAATGTTATGGTTGCTATAACGATCTAGTTTGTCAATACAAACTATCATTGTGTCAAATGCTGTGTGATGTGTTTCACACGGATTGTTAGGCCGTTCTTAGCACACTGATTTTGACTGCGGATAACGACGATGGTGTAGATTTATAGTGCAGACTGCCCAGTAGGGGCCCTACTACACTAGGTTTGTTGCGGCGAGGCTACGGATAGTTCCGTTTGCTTGATCAAGATATAGGGCTCTCGGCGGGTGTGAGCGGTCGACAGGGGATGCTTACTCATCCTAGGCACCTGGTATCCACCTCTGGCACATCCAAGGATCTGTGTTTGCCAAACTCTATTCTGCATTACTTATAGAAGATGTGAGATTGATCACTGGTCGTTATCTTCACCTTTCACGTGATTGAGCAATAGAGGCATTCCTCGATAAAACACATATCATTAAAATGTGGGTTTTTTTCCTTATATATGTTTATCTAATAAATTATCTAATTTATGTAACAACAATAGAAAAACAGGACAGAGCACAAGTAGTGAGATGCTTGCTCAATGTTCAAATTGCAAATCCATGGTTTGTTTTATTACACGATATTTCCTTGTATTTTTTGTTTTAAAATGCGTGCTACCGACAACCGCCTTTCACGATGACGAGGTGAAATTAAACATTGACGTAGAAATAAGTAGTTATTGCTCCTTTGTTAAGCACTCGGAATTTATGGGGAAAGTTTGGTTTTTTTCTTTCAAATATGACATTAAAATGAACAGCGTTCTCTGCTACAACACAGAACGCTTTACCTCGGTACGTATTGGTGACACTGAAGCTGCTGAAATTTCAATTCTGTTGATGTAAATGTAGGGTTTCTAAAGATATTTATTTTACGCTTCTGATTTTTCCTTTCACATTTGGTGTGCATATTTTAAAATCTATAGTTGAAATCTAAGTATTTTAGTTTGACCTTTTTGTGAAAGCCTTTACACACACGATAGCAGTTTTCAGCTTTAACACCTCTTTCCTGTTTCGCGGTGGCAGAGGAAGTTGGTCTCCACCAGGTATGAAATTTATGGTCAGATCTTGGAATTGCGTTTCTTTAATTTGGTTATGCTTGTCTCTCACTCATTTTCCCATTGTAAATTAATGCCATAGAGTTTTCCCCTCATTTTCCAATTTTGTTTAGCTTATTTTATTGCTTAATTTAAAATGCAAGTCAACGGATCTGTCAAAGTTGAATGATGTGTGGGTTTCCAAGAATAGTTCTAAAAATGAAGATTTTATTTTTCGGTATGCACATGGGATATTTATACAGGATCCGTGTTTGCCCAATTCTCTATTTTGTATTGCTTATAAGAGTTATGACATTGATCACTGTTCGTTATCTCCACCTTTCATATAACGTTTGGATTATAATGAATTGTGAAATTTGTAATATTGTGTTTTAATTCGGAACTCTATCAATTGTCCATTAAATCATCACGTATCCAACACACATAATCACGAACAGGTAGAGCTGATGGTAGCTAGACTTCGGGATGAAGACTCATGAAGTACTCCAATTGAACATCTCCGGGAAGAGGTGGGTACCTAGTAAGATGAGGAGGAAGAATACAAAGATAACCCGATAGCATAAATCCTGTCTGTCGGATATCACAGAGATCAATTAATCCGATATCACAGATCATTTCTACCGGATATCATAGAAATCAATTAATCTGATATCACAGGTCATGTCTACCGGATATCATAGAAATCAATTAATCCGATATCACTGGTCCTGTCTACCGGATATCATAGAAATCAATTAATCAGATATCACAGATCAAGTCTACCGGATATCATAGAAATCAATTCATCCGATATCACAGATCCTGTCTACCGGATATCATAGAAATCAATTAATCTGATATCACAGACCAAGTCTACCAGATATCATAGATATCAATTAATCCGATATAACAAAGAGTGGAGGCTATCGCTGAAAAAATTGTCAATAACAACAAAGGCATACGCGAGATAAAACAAACTCTCCCGAAAACAGAATGCACGTCCAGAGAAGCCTTGCGTTTGGGAAATTTAAACGAGCAATATTCCAGGAAGCATAACTTCAAAATTATGGGCGTCCAAGAAAAAGATCACGAAAATACTTGGAAGGTAGTCCAACACTTTCTGAAAGCGAAAGTTGAGTTAGAGGACCAAGAAATCGTTGCCGCACACATAATTCCAGGCGTAAAAGGAAAACCTCGACCAATAATTGTTAAAGTGCTAAACACAAACATTAAGGCACGAGTCATGAAGAAACGATCGGACGTCAAACAAAAAGGGAAGGGGCTGAAGCTGGTTGATGATGTGACCAAGAAGAACTCTGAACTCATCACGGCTCTCCTTAACCATGAGAATATTGACCCCGCTTGGTATTTTAATGGATCAGTTTTTGCAAAACTGAATGGTAACGGCCGTCGAGTCAAATTCGACATATTTGACGACATCGACAACAAAATCAAACTTTCCAGCAAGTGAAGTGAATTATCCGGAATTTTCTTAATCCTTCAGTCTGAGATTTCACATTACATTTCCCACATGAACTTCCGGTGTCATGGAGACTAAAGTCATGCTAGCGAACAATAAGCTAGCGACCAATAAGGATTTTTCCTAATATTTATCGCTTAGAAAATGTACGCATAACGAACCCGACAAAAAAGTACTCTCAATATATGGCGCATAGCGCTTAAACTAGGACCTGTGCCACTCAGGTGACCACAGGACATTTTAGGCCATTGACCCCCCTAATAGGATTTGACCTCAAAAGGGTAAGTATAGGCGCCGATTTGGGGCACGGCGGCGTCAAATATACCCTATTTTTACTATTTGACTATATGCGATAGGGGTCTAGGTACGGCGCCTAGCACCTAAACTAGGACCTGTGCCACTCAGGTGACCACAGTGAATTTTAGGTTATTGACCCCTCTAATAGATTCTGACCCCAAAAGGGTAAGTATAGGCACCAATTTCGGACACGGGGCGCCAAATATACCCTAGTTTTACTATTTGACTATATGCGATAGGGGTCTAGGTACGGCGCCTAGCGCCTAAACTAGGACTTGTGCCACTCAGGTGACCACAGGGCATTTTAGGGAATTGACCCCTCTAATAGATTCTGACCCCAAAAGGGTAAGTATAGGCACCGATTTGGGGCACGGGGGCGCCAAATATACCCTATCTAACTATATGCAATAGGGGTCTAAATACGGCGCCTAACGCCTAAACTAGGACTTCTGCCACTCAGGTGACCACAGGGCATTTTAGGGTATTGACCCCTCTAATAGATTCTGACCCCAAAAGGGTAAGTATAGGCACCGATTTGGGGCACGGGGCGCCAAATATACCCTAGTTTTACTATTTGACTATATGCGATAGGGGTCTGGGTACGGCGACCTAGCGCCTAAACTAGGACTTGTGCCATTCAGGTGACCACAGGGCATTTTAGTATTGACCCCTCTAATAGATTCTGACCCCAAAAGGGTAAGTATAGGCACCGATTTGGGGCACGGGGGCGCCAAATTTACCCTAGTTTTACTATTTGACTATATGCGATAGGGGTCTAGGTACGGCGCCTAGCGCCTAAACTAGGACTTGTGCCACTCAGATGACTATAGGGCATTTTAGGGCATTGACTCCCTAATAGGATCTGACCTAAAAAGGGTAATTATAGGCACCAATTTGGGGCACGGGGGCGCCAAATATACCGTATTTTTACTATTTGACTATATGTGATAGGGGTCTAGGTACGGCGGCCTAGCGCCTAAACTAGGACTTGTGTCACTTAGGTGACCACGGGACATTTTAGGGTATTGACCCCTCTAATAGATTCTGACCCCAAAAGGGTAAGTATAGGCACCGATTTGGAGCACGGGGGTGCCAAATATACCCTATTTAACTATTTGCGATAGTGGTCTAGGTACGGCGTATAGCGCCTAAACTAGGACTTGTGCAACTCAGGTGACCACAGGGCATTTTAGAATATTGACCCCTCTAATAGATTCTGACCCCAAAAGGGTAAGTATAGGCACCGATTTAGGGCACGGAAGCGCCAAATATACGCTATTTTTACTATTTGACTATATGCGATAGGGGTCTAGGTACAGCACCTAGCGCCTAAAGTAGGACTTGTGCCACTTAGGTGACCACGGGACATTTTCGGGCATTGACCCCCCTAAAGGAATCTGACCCCAAAAGGGTAAGTATAGGCACCGATATGGGGCACGGCGGCGCCAAATATACTCTATTTAACTATATGCGATGGGGATGTAGGTTCGGCGCCAAGCGCCAAAACTAGGACTTGTGCCACTCAGATGACCACAGGGCATTTTAGGTCATTGATCCCTCTAATGGGATCTGACCCCAAAAGGGTAAGTATAGGCACCGATTTGGAGCACGGGGGCGCCAAATATACCCTATTTAACTATATGCGATAGGGGTCTAGGTACGGCGCCTAGCGCCTAAACTAGGACTTGTGTCACTCAGGTGACCACAGGGCATTTTAGGATATTGACCCCTCTAATAGATTCTAACCCCAAAAGGGTAAGTATAGGCACCGATTTAGGGCACGGAAGCGCCAAATATACCCTATTTTTACTATTTGACTATATGCGATAGGGGTCTCGGTACGGCGCCTACCGCCTAAACTAGGACTTGTGTCACTCAGGTAACCACAGGGCATTTTAGGACATTGACCCCTCTAATGGGATCTGACTCCAAAAGGGTAAGTATAGGCACCGATTTGGAGCACGGGGGCGCCAAATATACCCTATTTACCTATATGCGATAAGGGTCTAGATACGGTGCCTAACGCCTAAACTAGGACTTGTGTCACTTAGGTAACCACGGGATATTTTCGGACATTGACCCCCCTAAAGGAATCTGACCACAAAAGGGTAAGTATAGGCACCGCTTTGGGGCACGGGGGCGCCAAATATACCCTATCTAACTATATGCAATAGGGGTCTAAATACGGCGCCTAACGCCTAAACTAGGACTTCTGCCACTCAGGTGACCACAGGGCATTTTAGGGTATTGACCCCTCTAATAGATTCTGACCCCAAAAGGGTAAGTATAGGCACCGATTTGGGGCACGGGGCGCCAAATATACCCTAGTTTTACTATTTGACTATATGCGATAGGGGTCTGGGTACGGCGACCTAGCGCCTAAACTAGGACTTGTGCCATTCAGGTGACCACAGGGCATTTTAGGGTATTGACCCCTCTAATAGATTCTGACCCCAAAAGGGTAAGTATAGGCACCGATTTGGGGCACGGGGGCGCCAAATATACCCTAGTTTTACTATTTGACTATATGCGATAGGGGTCTAGGTACGGCGCCTAGCGCCTAAACTAGGACTTGTGCCACTCAGATGACTATAGGGCATTTTAGGGCATTGACTCCCTAATAGGATCTGACCTAAAAAGGGTAATTATAGGCACCAATTTGGGGCACGGGGGCGCCAAATATACCGTATTTTTACTATTTGACTATATGTGATAGGGGTCTAGGTACAGCACCTAGCGCCTAAACTAGGACTTGTGTCACTTAGGTGACCACGGGACATTTTCGGGCATTGACCCCCCTAATAGATTCTGACCCCAAAAGGGTAAGTATAGGCACCGATTTGGAGCACGGGGGTGCCAAATATACCCTATTTAACTATTTGCGATAGTGGTCTAGGTACGGCGTATAGCGCCTAAACTAGGACTTGTGCAACTCAGGTGACCACAGGGCATTTTAGAATATTGACCCCTCTAATAGATTCTGACCCCAAAAGGGTAAGTATAGGCACCGATTTAGGGCACGGAAGCGCCAAATATACGCTATTTTTACTATTTGACTATATGCGATAGGGGTCTAGGTACAGCACCTAGCGCCTAAAGTAGGACTTGTGCCACTTAGGTGACCACGGGACATTTTCGGGCATTGACCCCCCTAAAGGAATCTGACCCCAAAAGGGTAAGTATAGGCACCGATATGGGGCACGGCGGCGCCAAATATACTCTATTTAACTATATGCGATGGGGATGTAGGTTCGGCGCCAAGCGCCAAAACTAGGACTTGTGCCACTCAGATGACCACAGGGCATTTTAGGTCATTGATCCCTCTAATGGGATCTGACCCCAAAAGGGTAAGTATAGGCACCGATTTGGAGCTTGGGGGCACCAAATACACCCTATTTAACTATATGCGATATGGGTTTAGGTACGGCGCCTAGCGCCTAAACTAGGACTTGTGCCACTCAGATGACTATAGGGCATTTTAGGGCATTGACCCTCTAATCGGGCCTGACCTCAAAAGGGTAAGTATAGGCACCAATTTTGGGCACGGGGGCGCGAAATATACCATATTTGTACTATTTGACTATATGCGATAGGGGTCTAGGTACGGCGCCTAGCGCCTAAACTAGGACTTGTGCCACTTAGGTGACCACGGGAAATTTTCGGGCATTGACCCCCCTAAAGGAATCTGACCCCAAAAGGGTAAGTATAGGCACCGATTTGGAGCACGGGGGCGCCAAATATACCGTATTTAACTATATGGAATAGGGAAAATTTGCAAAATTTTGGCCTATGCTCGGCACTTACGGCCTTTGAGCAGGGAATAGCGATATTTGCTCATTGAAGTGGTGAATATAACGGAAACCCTTGGTCAATGGATGGCCTGATGAGTAATCAAATTCAACCTGTTTTCTTAATCATTCTTCGAAAATCAATGCCGGTATAGCAATAACTATAGCAGTCCCTAGTTGTCTTTTCGCTCTGGCAGTTCAGGTGGTATTTAAGTTATTTAAAGGCATAGGGTCTAAGATATTGGTGAAATTTTGTTTGTTCCAAAAAGGTGGCGAAATTTAAGATCATAACTAGAAAATCACACAAAGTTCTTCAGAATGTTCACAAACACATTGGATACGATAGTAATTACAAAACAATTCCCTGTTCTCATTTGCCTAAACTGGTACCCTGTTGACTTTGCATCTCTTATGTTTGTGTGTAGCCACCAATCAGCGGAGTACCAGTTTAATATAATGTCCTCCAGACAAAAATTTTATAAAGGGCTAAAACGTCAAAATGACTTCAATTTCAAAGCGATGCAGCTTTAGATAACTCATAATTAGTTTGGAGTTCTCTTTGCAAAATATTGTGATGTCATTTTTGAGATCAAAGATAGACCCTATGCCTTTAAAATAATTTTCTTGGGACAAAGAATTAATGATATGAAAAAAGACTTGATTGTACTAAAAAATAATGAGACCAAAGGAGAGAAAAAAATCTAAGAGAATTAGAAAAAATGAGATTTCTGTAGAGAATGTGCAACTGCTAACATTCACCATGGATTCTATATTTTTGTGAATGTAACGGATGTAGAAAATGTGAAGCAAATCCTCTTATTTGTATTGCTCATAAAGAGATTAATGAAAAATCACCAGGAGAATGGATTGCTCCAATAAGGTGATTTGTGGTACAGATGTCAGTTTCATATCTTCATCTACATAATTTGCCTAATCATTTCTACCTTTGATCAAGATCAATTAAACACAAGTATCAATATAGAATATTTACACGGGTTATACGATTGCTGGTTTTGAAGACAATGGTCCTGTCCTTTCTCTTGCTTATACCTCAAATCTCTGTTTTTGTAAATTAATCAAAAGATCAGTGCAGCTGCTATATTTACTGTGGATTTAAAATTCTATATACTTGATCCTCAATCGTTTGACAGTAAAGCTAAACGCTAATCTAAATAATGACAGTAAGTGGATTTTCAAACATAGATTTAGATCTGCATCCTAGCTGGGTTTTTTCTTCTTTTTTACCTTCAAGGCATCCATTTTTCCCTAGCAGCATAGGTTGATTGTTTGGGATTTAAATGGAAATATTTAGCCATTTTACGGTGGTTAACTAAATAAAATATAATCGGTTTTGAAGAGTGTTGGAGCAGCATAGGAATCAAATGGAATATATGTATTCAGTATATAAAGCGTTTGTATTTTTGTCACAATTTGCATCTTTTGTCACCTCGTTTCAGTACTTTCAGTACTTTGATTAAAAATAAGAGTGTCCCGAATCAACCAGAATTACATGTATTTTGAGTAAGCGCTTAAAGGCCTATGCTTCCGAAATTAATTTTATTAATAAAAGTCAAGAAGGTTTTAGAAAATATTATTCTACTCTAAATCATATTTAACTCTGCAATTTTTATAGCCTGCTCTACTCAGTAGGAAGAAACAATAGTTTGTGCTGTTGTAGATTTCAAGCAAGCCTTCGATACAATTCAGAGAAATGGTCTTTGGTATTACCTATTAGAAAATAGAATTAAGGGAAAATGTTATACTTTTAAACGAAATATGTATAGAAGATAAATATGAACAGTATGTCATTTGATTTTTTTTCTGTTTTAATGTCCGGTTCGCTAAAGTGAAAGTTTATCCCCCTTTCTATTCTAATAATAATAATAATGATAACCTTCATTTATCCAGGATAACACAAATTAGCAAATAGCTAGTTTCATTGTGGTCCTGCATTAAAACATATACACAAACATAAAATTAACATCTAAAATTAGTATCTAAACATGAATACGATATAAAAGGAAAAGGGGGAACATATAGCATAAGACACACCTAATTGGTGATAAAACTATTACCCAAATATGAATACATGACATAAAAGGAAAGAAGAAAAAATAACATAAGACACACGCACACACAGTGCCATATCACAACTACATTTGGCACACCTGAACAAAAAGAGGCAATCACGATGTTTAACTGCTACTTCTATGAAAATATTCCATCAAATACACAGCTTTAAAAATGCAACCGAACCAGAGCTTCGAACATTTTGAGACAGTTTGTTCCAAAGGAATGCAGAAGAGTAGCTGTATGAACATTTAAAATTTTCAGTTTTAGCTCTTGGTAAATATAATAAATTAGACATATAATCATTCGATCTGGTTTGGCGGCAACTCACATCTCTTGTATATTTAAACACGTTTAGGTAATATGGCATCTGATTATTTAAAACTTTGAACAGAAAGACAACTTTTCTAAACATAAAATAATCCTTAATTGGCATCCACTTCAAACAAGAAAATAAAAAGTCAGTAGAGGTCCTGATATCTCGAATATTTAAAAGTATTCTTGCTGCCCTCTTTTGCAGCTTGAATTTTTTTTTCTAAATACAGTTGATTTTGTACGTTACACCAGACAGTACAGCAGTAAGTTAAATGTGGAAAAACAGTATTATTACAAACCGTGATAAGTGCATTTGGTGGCATAAAATAACTCACTCTCTTAAGTACAGCAAGATTTCTTGCAATTTTCTTTGAAATAAACTCCACGTGTGCATCCCATGATAAAGTATTATCTATATAAACATCTAATAGTTTAGACTGCTTCACAAATTCAATTTGTACACCATTAAAATCTATATTTAACATTCGACATTTCCGTAACATTTGAGACGTGCCAATAAGCATACATTGTGTTTTTTGAAGATTTATACTGAGTTTATTTTTAAGCATCCATTCTGAACCCAACTTAAGGTCCTCTTGCAATTTTGATTCAATTACATCAACAGATTTATCACTCACATCCTGTGAAGTGTCGTCTGCATACATTGTAACTGAAGAGTGTTTAACACATTTTGGATAATCGTTAATGTACAAAATGAAAAATAATGGTCCTAAAATTGACCCCTGAGGAACTCCTAAGGATATACTTTTTTTCTCTAGATAACACACCTCTCCAACTGACACATTGCTTACGATTTGTAAGATATGATTGAAACCATTTAAAAGTGTTGTGACAAATTCCAAAAGACATAAGTTTATGCAAAAGTACTTCATGGTTGACTGTATCAAAGGCCTTACGCAAGTCAATAAATAGAACCCCTGTAAGCCTTCCATCGTCCATGTTTTTGAACCATTTATCAGTAAGACCATTCAACGCTGTCTCACATGAATGACTTGGCCTAAATCCAGATTGACTATCTGTAATTAATTTGTTTGTAGATAAATATTCATAAAAGGAATTGAAGACATGTCGTTCAATAATCTTACTGACAACTGGTAAAATAGAAACTGGTCTGTAATTATTTACCAAATGCTCATCACCTGCTTCATACAATGGGACTACCCTAGCTCTTTTCCAAGCATCCACAAATGTGCATGAGGATATGGATTTGTTAAAAATAAAATGTAAAATATCACCAATATGATTAAATGACAACTTTAAGAGTTTTACAGACAAACCATTACTACCTGTGGCTTTCGAAGATGCCATTTTGATAATTTCATTTGCAATAAATTCAATTGTAATTTCTGGAATTTTAAATGAACCTGGTGGTTCTAGATGTTCCACATACGGTAAAGAAGAATCAAAATGCTTTCCTATTTCATGTCCTACATTACAAAAGAAATCATTAAAACGGTTAGCCATTAATTCAAAAGAGGTAATGGTACCGTTGTCAGTTTGTAAATGTGTACATGCTGTCGAATTCTGCCTCGATGGTAAACAATTCTCTATTTATATTAATGAACTAAGAGAATTTTTGATAGAAAAAATATATTGGTGGTTTACTATGATATCTACAACTTCAAATCATTTTTGTTTTCATTGCCACACTTTTATCTGCATTTCAATTTCAGGAACAACGTGTGTTACATGTAATCATCTCAAATTCCTAAGTGTTCTTTATTTAGCCTCGACGAAACATCGTTCTTTCCCGTAACATTGTACGGGAAAATTGTCTGTTCTGGACAGTTTCCGTTAAGTAACGTGGTAAAAAAGAAAATGTTATCTGTAATAGACTGTTTCCGAGAAAACATAGCATTTGCATCCAAACCTTTCCGCGCCCTTCATTGTATGAAAATAGTCACAAGCAAGTATGTGTTGAATTATTTATTTTATTTGAAAATTGAAACCTTTATGATAATTAAATGTATATACACTATCCACCCTCCTTAAAATAGTCATTGAATATTTTATATTTCTATCATGTATTGTGATGCAACCAACCATCAAAATTCCCAATCATTACTTGCAAGAAATAAAGGTCCTAAAAATCTATCAATGTAGTTCTAAGTAATTTGAATTGTTATGATATAAATTTTAGAATTGAATAAACATTTCTTGTAACATCTACTTGCTTAGTAAATGATAAATGTGCCGCTAGTATTCAAATCTTTCTCAAAAGATAAGTTTTTATGATAAGTTAGTTTGACTAATGTTATGCATTTTCACTAGTTCCTGCTTTAAACACATTTTTAGACCCAGATCCTTGGAAATGGAATCCCAATAAATAGACAAGCATATATAATACCACATTGATGTCGTTAACACAATGACAGGAACTCCTTCCTTAGTTGACCCAGCAAGATAAATACTAACAATAAGCTGTAACAACTTTCTTCAAGCAATCGTTACATTTCTCGAAACTATGGTCATGCCACGACACTCGCCTTATAATACTGGTGCATTCCAAAAAGTATTTTAACTATTTTAGGGAGGATTACATTTTTATTACAGGTCTAAAAAATACATGTAAAATGATACACAAGTATATACACTGTATACTTCTTTCTTCCAATTCATGATTCAACGAAAATAAATCATGATGAACACAATTCTTTTTCCCAAAGTGGAACTTGTCAAAACTTCATTTGAACTCCGCATACCGAGAAATATAGCATGCTTACTGTCTACAATATACTAATAAACCCCACAAGCAAATCTGCCGGTGTCGGGATAAGCAACCTTATTGCAAGATGGCTGAAAGATCAAATTTTAACATTAATACTTTGAATGTTCTCCATCCTAAACTGAGTTTGTCTATACAGATATAGAAAAAAAAACGAATGTAAGAATTCTAAGAATGAGCATTCAAAATATCCATGCTTAAATGTCTACCTATGAGCCGGTTTTTGTTCCAAAAATGTACATGCGATTTTGACCCCCCTTCACATTTTATTACAACGATTTTGAAATTAACGATTGTCATATACAATTAAATACTCCTCTTTGACAATTAACTGCACTCTGGTTATTCTCCGACTGTCCTTGACGAGCGGACATTCTCTTTGCGAGTGAATAAAGTTCCCGAACGCTTAACACCTACCGATAGATGTTGGACTGGTGTTTCGCTTCGCTACCAAGAGGTCTCGGGTTCGAATATCGATGCCGACACCACGTCCAACCTAAGACTTTTAACATAAGTAGTGCGTGTTTTTCCGCCAAGCGCCCGGAATGAAAACCGAAGGTTATGGGTATTCGGACATGACATTTAACCAGGATATCTCTGTCACGGTAGGTGTTGGCATGGTAATTCAGAACGAAAGAAATGTAAATCTGCGAAGCATAAATAGTTTTAATACTCAATTGTTCCACTCAGAAGTTCTCTAACTATCTGCATACGCATGTAATGCGCAAGATGCTTCAGAATTGGAAACCTTCTCTCAATCAAAATAGCTTTGACCATCTCACATACATACACCCCACAACTGACACCGTCTTCTTGCAATGGGAATGTTGAATCACTGCAATAGTCGACATATTTCCATTCCCTCATTTCAAACTTCTTTCCATACCTTACCATGTATTCATAAGCAAGGTACCTACAAATCTGAAATAGAATTACACTTGTAGTGTCGCCTTTGGAATCGCAATAGTATATAGTTTTCTTAGGGACGTTTATTGCCAGCAAAATCCAGTGAATATTACGTATATTAACCGGAATGAATATTTGCGATTTTTCGAACCAGTTCACAGTTTAGCTTTGGACTTCAAACATGTCACATTTTAACACCTTGGAACTACCGTCAACAATAACTTTGTGACTGAACCAACCAGCATCAACCATATGCACGTCTGAATTTGTATTATTTGATAGCATATCCATATAACAATTTATATCGTCACTAGATAGCCAGTACGTGTCATTACACATCGATTTTAAAGCAGACACCTCTACTGGATACCGTTTTTGAAAGCGTCCACAAAATTGATTAACTTGAGCAGCTGAAACGCTTTGCTCTGGAATGACCATCGTCTGAATTTCAGCCAAATTGTCACATTTTTTGTCGATTATCTTCACAGATATCCCCTTTTGCATTCTATCATAACAAGAGAGTAATATCTGCATATTTTTCATTCTTTCCTCCTTTACTTCTTCGGGTACATCACTCTCACCATAAATCAACAGTTTATTGTTGTCGTTGAATACTAATCTAACTGCACCATTCTCAGATACAAGCATCGTAGATATCTTATACTGCAGACTGACAAGGGGCATAGTTGTTGTTACTAAGCCCTCCAGATCAAAGTCATAACAAACATCACCTTTAATGTTCATTTCATCTGATGTAATCATCATCGTAGTGGGTAGCCAAGATACGTATGATGTGCATTTTGCATCTTTTGCAGAACAGGACGGACAACTCAACTGAATTTGAAACGATTTAGCTATGTCATGTAGATCAAATGAAGCAGGCTCTAGCACTGCGTAACGTGTTTTACACAAAATGTTCTCTCTTTGGCAAGACGTGCAGCTGACAACCACCTCTGTTGCATACTTAAAATGACATCCCAATTGTGTCTGCGACGAATTATTTTCAAAGAGAGTCCCCAAAAGCCGTTCAACAAATATGGAAACTTCATTCGACGTTTTGGAATTGCTTCTTTTTGCTACAAGACTTTGCAACTTCTTCAGTGAGGATTGGTTCACGCTTCTGTCTAATTTTATACTTTGCAGTAAATCTGCAGTATATCTTTTAGTGTTCTTGTTGGTTGGTAAGGACGAAATAGCTGCTTTGAATGCTTTTGTTTTACCTACACACTGAAGAAGAGAAGTCGTATACTCTGGTAGACTAGGTTCTTTTCTGTCATACAAAAGAAAGTGGCAGGAGCTTCCTACCTCTGACTCTGTACCAACAGATGGCTTTGTGTCACTAATTTTCTTCAATGAATTGTCCTCAAAGACAAAGGCTGTATAGTGTCCCGATTGGGTAGAGCGACCATGATGGCATACTGCACTTTTTAAAGTATACTGTACGTTCTGAAGATCGTCCGTGTAGTCGGTCAAATCTATTATTCTATCAGGTTTGATCTCCGATACATTCTTTCGATATTGACACCTTCCAATATCATACTCAAACCTTTTCACCGTTAAAACTAAAGTACTAGGGGCTTCTCTCAATTTTTGATTCAAATCTAATAATCCTCCACATCGGCAATTTTCAAT
>NC_079172.1:294411-296911 GCF_947568905.1 Ostrea edulis | reverse complement strand
CGGCCGGGGACGACCGTCGAGAGCCCGATCGATTCTCCCGGGGTAAACCCAACCGTGTTGGCATTCCGGAGGCCGGTCCTCCATCGGGAACCGATCGATTTCCCCGGCGACCCCTCTAGACCTTTTTTTTTTTAAACTCACTTTTACCGAGGCCGACCGTCGAGAGCCCCATCGACCCGGCCATCTGGGCGAACCCGACCGGTTTGGCTCTCCCTCGGCCGGGGACGACCGTCGAGAGCCCGATCGATTCTCCCGGGGTAAACCCAACCGTGTTGGCATTCCGGAGGCCGGTCCTCCATCGGGAACCGATCGATTTCCCCGGCGACCCCTCTAGACCTTTTTTTTTTAAACTCACTTTTACCGAGGCCGACCGTCGAGAACCCCATCGACCCGGCCATCTGGGCGAACCCGACCGGTTTGGCTCTCCCTCGGCCGGGGACGACCGTCGAGAGCCCGATCGATTCTCCCGGGGTAAACCCAACCGTGTTGGCATTCCGGAGGCCGGTCCTCCATCGGGAACCGATCGATTTCCCCGGCGACCCCTCTAGACCTTTTTTTTTTAAACTCACTTTTACCGAGGCCGACCGTCGAGAACCCGATCGACCCGGCCATCTGGGCGAACCCGACCGGTTTGGCTCTCCCTCGGCCGGGGACGACCGTCGAGAGCCCGATCGATTCTCCCGGGGTAAACCCAACCGTGTTGGCATTCCGGAGGCCGGTCCTCCATCGGGAACCGATCGATTTCCCCGGCGACCCCTCTAGACCTTTTTTTTTTTAAACTCACTTTTACCGAGGCCGACCGTCGAGAGCCCCATCGACCCGGCCATCTGGGCGAACCCGACCGGTTTGGCTCTCCCTCGGCCGGGGACGACCGTCGAGAGCCCGATCGATTCTCCCGGGGTAAACCCAACCGTGTTGGCATTCCGGAGGCCGGTCCTCCGTCGGGAACCGATCGATTTCCCCGGCCACCCCTCCAGACTTTTTTCAATCACTTTTACCTCGGCCGACGAATACCGTCGAGAGCCCCATCGACCCGGCCGGTTTGGCGGGCCCCACCCGTTCGGTTCTCCCTCGGCCGAGGCCGACCGTCGAGAGCCCCATCGATTCTCCCGGGGTAAACTAAACCGTTTTGGCATTCCAGAGGCCGGTCCTCCATCGGGAACCGACCGATTTCCCCGGCCACCCCTCCAGACTTTTTTCAATCACTTTTACCTCGGCCGAGGACGACCGTCGAGAGCCCCATCGACCCGGCCGTCGTGGCGGGCCCGACCGACCGACCAGTTCGGATCTCCCTCGGCCGAGGAGCTCTATAGTTAGGGTTAGGGTGGCTGTTAGGGTTAGAGTCAGAGCTAGCGTTAGTGATACAGTTAGGGTTGGAATTAGGGTTAGGGTTACAGTTAGGGTTAGGGTTGGAATTAGGGTTAGGGTTAGAGTTGGAATTAGGGTTAGGGTTAGAGTTAGGGTTAGGGTTGGAATTAGGGTTAGGGTTAGGGTTGGAATTAGGGTTAGGGTTAGGGTTGGAGTTAGGGTTAGGGTTACAGTTAAGGTTAGGGTTACAGTTAGGGTTAGGGTTGGAGTTAGGGTTAGAATTAGGGTTAGGGTTGGAGTTAGGGTTAGGGTTGCAGTTAGGGTTAGGGTTAGAGTTAGGGTTAGGGTTGGAGTTAGGGCTAGGGTTACAGTTAGGGTTAGGGTTGCAGTTAGGGTTAGGGTTGGAGTTAGGGTTAGGGTTACAGTTAGGGTTGCAGTTAGGGTTAGGGTTAGGGTTGGAATTAGGGTTAGGGTTACAGTTAGGGTTGGAGTTAGGGTTAGGGTTGGGGTTACAGTTAGGGTTAGGGTTGGAGTTAGGGTTAGGGTTGCAGTTAGGGTTAGGGTTACAGTTAGGGTTAGGGTTGCAGTTAGGGTTAGGGTTGGAATTAGGGTTAGGGTTAGGGTTGGAATTAGGGTTAGGGTTAGAGTTAGGGTTAGGGTTGGAGTTAGGGCTAGGGTTACAGTTAGGGTTAGGGTTGCAGTTAGGGTTAGGGTTACAGTTAGGGTTAGGGTTGCAGTTAGGGTTAGGGTTGGAATTAGGGTTAGGGTTAGGGTTGGAATTAGGGTTAGGGTTAGAGTTAGGGTTAGGGTTGGAATTAGGGTTAGGGTTAGGGTTGGAATTAGGGTTAGGGTTAGGGTTGGAGTTAGGGTTAGGGTTACAGTTAGGGTTAGGGTCGGAGTTAGGGTTAGGGTTACAGTTAGGGTTAGGGTTAGGGTTGGAATTAGGGTTAGGGTTAGGGTTGGAGTTAGGGTTAGGGTTAGGGTTGGAGTTAGGGTTAGGGTTACAGTTAGGGTTAGGGTCGGAGTTAGGGTTAGGGTTACAGTTAGGGTTAGGGTTAGGGTTAGAGTTAGGGTTAGGGTTGGAATTAGGGTTAGGGTTAGGGTTGGAATTAGGGTTAGGGTTAGGGTTGGAGTTAGGGTTAGGGTTACAGTTAGGGTTAGGGTTAGGGTTGGAATTAGGGTTAGGGTTGGA
>NC_079172.1:281911-284411 GCF_947568905.1 Ostrea edulis | reverse complement strand
GGGACGACCGTCGAGAGCCCGATCGATTCTCCCGGGGTAAACCCAACCGTGTTGGCATTCCGGAGGCCGGTCCTCCATCGGGAACCGATCGATTTCCCCGGCGACCCCTCTAGACCTTTTTTTTTTAAACTCACTTTTACCGAGGCCGACCGTCGAGAACCCCATCGACCCGGCCATCTGGGCGAACCCGACCGGTTTGGCTCTCCCTCGGCCGGGGACGACCGTCGAGAGCCCGATCGATTCTCCCGGGGTAAACCCAACCGTGTTGGCATTCCGGAGGCCGGTCCTCCATCGGGAACCGATCGATTTCCCCGGCGACCCCTCTAGACCTTTTTTTTTTAAACTCACTTTTACCGAGGCCGACCGTCGAGAACCCGATCGACCCGGCCATCTGGGCGAACCCGACCGGTTTGGCTCTCCCTCGGCCGGGGACGACCGTCGAGAGCCCGATCGATTCTCCCGGGGTAAACCCAACCGTGTTGGCATTCCGGAGGCCGGTCCTCCATCGGGAACCGATCGATTTCCCCGGCGACCCCTCTAGACCTTTTTTTTTTTAAACTCACTTTTACCGAGGCCGACCGTCGAGAGCCCCATCGACCCGGCCATCTGGGCGAACCCGACCGGTTTGGCTCTCCCTCGGCCGGGGACGACCGTCGAGAGCCCGATCGATTCTCCCGGGGTAAACCCAACCGTGTTGGCATTCCGGAGGCCGGTCCTCCGTCGGGAACCGATCGATTTCCCCGGCCACCCCTCCAGACTTTTTTCAATCACTTTTACCTCGGCCGACGAATACCGTCGAGAGCCCCATCGACCCGGCCGGTTTGGCGGGCCCCACCCGTTCGGTTCTCCCTCGGCCGAGGCCGACCGTCGAGAGCCCCATCGATTCTCCCGGGGTAAACTAAACCGTTTTGGCATTCCAGAGGCCGGTCCTCCATCGGGAACCGACCGATTTCCCCGGCCACCCCTCCAGACTTTTTTCAATCACTTTTACCTCGGCCGAGGACGACCGTCGAGAGCCCCATCGACCCGGCCGTCGTGGCGGGCCCGACCGACCGACCAGTTCGGATCTCCCTCGGCCGAGGAGCTCTATAGTTAGGGTTAGGGTGGCTGTTAGGGTTAGAGTCAGAGCTAGCGTTAGTGATACAGTTAGGGTTGGAATTAGGGTTAGGGTTACAGTTAGGGTTAGGGTTGGAATTAGGGTTAGGGTTAGAGTTGGAATTAGGGTTAGGGTTAGAGTTAGGGTTAGGGTTGGAATTAGGGTTAGGGTTAGGGTTGGAATTAGGGTTAGGGTTAGGGTTGGAGTTAGGGTTAGGGTTACAGTTAAGGTTAGGGTTACAGTTAGGGTTAGGGTTGGAGTTAGGGTTAGAATTAGGGTTAGGGTTGGAGTTAGGGTTAGGGTTGCAGTTAGGGTTAGGGTTAGAGTTAGGGTTAGGGTTGGAGTTAGGGCTAGGGTTACAGTTAGGGTTAGGGTTGCAGTTAGGGTTAGGGTTGGAGTTAGGGTTAGGGTTACAGTTAGGGTTGCAGTTAGGGTTAGGGTTAGGGTTGGAATTAGGGTTAGGGTTACAGTTAGGGTTGGAGTTAGGGTTAGGGTTGGGGTTACAGTTAGGGTTAGGGTTGGAGTTAGGGTTAGGGTTGCAGTTAGGGTTAGGGTTACAGTTAGGGTTAGGGTTGCAGTTAGGGTTAGGGTTGGAATTAGGGTTAGGGTTAGGGTTGGAATTAGGGTTAGGGTTAGAGTTAGGGTTAGGGTTGGAGTTAGGGCTAGGGTTACAGTTAGGGTTAGGGTTGCAGTTAGGGTTAGGGTTACAGTTAGGGTTAGGGTTGCAGTTAGGGTTAGGGTTGGAATTAGGGTTAGGGTTAGGGTTGGAATTAGGGTTAGGGTTAGAGTTAGGGTTAGGGTTGGAATTAGGGTTAGGGTTAGGGTTGGAATTAGGGTTAGGGTTAGGGTTGGAGTTAGGGTTAGGGTTACAGTTAGGGTTAGGGTCGGAGTTAGGGTTAGGGTTACAGTTAGGGTTAGGGTTAGGGTTGGAATTAGGGTTAGGGTTAGGGTTGGAGTTAGGGTTAGGGTTAGGGTTGGAGTTAGGGTTAGGGTTACAGTTAGGGTTAGGGTCGGAGTTAGGGTTAGGGTTACAGTTAGGGTTAGGGTTAGGGTTAGAGTTAGGGTTAGGGTTGGAATTAGGGTTAGGGTTAGGGTTGGAATTAGGGTTAGGGTTAGGGTTGGAGTTAGGGTTAGGGTTACAGTTAGGGTTAGGGTTAGGGTTGGAATTAGGGTTAGGGTTGGAATTAGGGTTAGGGTTAGGGTTGGAATTAGGGTTAGGGTTAGAGTTAGGGTTAGGGTTGGAATTAGGGTTAGGGTTAGGGTTGGAATTAGGGTTAGGGTTAGGGTTGGAGTTAGGGTTAGGGTTACAGTTAGGATTAGGGTCGGAGTTAGGGTTAGGGTTACAGTTAGGGTTAGGGTTAGGGTTGGAATTAGGGTTAGGGTTAGGGTTGGAGTTAGGGTTAG
>NC_079172.1:269411-271911 GCF_947568905.1 Ostrea edulis | reverse complement strand
CCGTCGAGAGCCCGATCGATTCTCCCGGGGTAAACCCAACCGTGTTGGCATTCCGGAGGCCGGTCCTCCATCGGGAACCGATCGATTTCCCCGGCGACCCCTCTAGACCTTTTTTTTTTAAACTCACTTTTACCGAGGCCGACCGTCGAGAACCCGATCGACCCGGCCATCTGGGCGAACCCGACCGGTTTGGCTCTCCCTCGGCCGGGGACGACCGTCGAGAGCCCGATCGATTCTCCCGGGGTAAACCCAACCGTGTTGGCATTCCGGAGGCCGGTCCTCCATCGGGAACCGATCGATTTCCCCGGCGACCCCTCTAGACCTTTTTTTTTTTAAACTCACTTTTACCGAGGCCGACCGTCGAGAGCCCCATCGACCCGGCCATCTGGGCGAACCCGACCGGTTTGGCTCTCCCTCGGCCGGGGACGACCGTCGAGAGCCCGATCGATTCTCCCGGGGTAAACCCAACCGTGTTGGCATTCCGGAGGCCGGTCCTCCGTCGGGAACCGATCGATTTCCCCGGCCACCCCTCCAGACTTTTTTCAATCACTTTTACCTCGGCCGACGAATACCGTCGAGAGCCCCATCGACCCGGCCGGTTTGGCGGGCCCCACCCGTTCGGTTCTCCCTCGGCCGAGGCCGACCGTCGAGAGCCCCATCGATTCTCCCGGGGTAAACTAAACCGTTTTGGCATTCCAGAGGCCGGTCCTCCATCGGGAACCGACCGATTTCCCCGGCCACCCCTCCAGACTTTTTTCAATCACTTTTACCTCGGCCGAGGACGACCGTCGAGAGCCCCATCGACCCGGCCGTCGTGGCGGGCCCGACCGACCGACCAGTTCGGATCTCCCTCGGCCGAGGAGCTCTATAGTTAGGGTTAGGGTGGCTGTTAGGGTTAGAGTCAGAGCTAGCGTTAGTGATACAGTTAGGGTTGGAATTAGGGTTAGGGTTACAGTTAGGGTTAGGGTTGGAATTAGGGTTAGGGTTAGAGTTGGAATTAGGGTTAGGGTTAGAGTTAGGGTTAGGGTTGGAATTAGGGTTAGGGTTAGGGTTGGAATTAGGGTTAGGGTTAGGGTTGGAGTTAGGGTTAGGGTTACAGTTAAGGTTAGGGTTACAGTTAGGGTTAGGGTTGGAGTTAGGGTTAGAATTAGGGTTAGGGTTGGAGTTAGGGTTAGGGTTGCAGTTAGGGTTAGGGTTAGAGTTAGGGTTAGGGTTGGAGTTAGGGCTAGGGTTACAGTTAGGGTTAGGGTTGCAGTTAGGGTTAGGGTTGGAGTTAGGGTTAGGGTTACAGTTAGGGTTGCAGTTAGGGTTAGGGTTAGGGTTGGAATTAGGGTTAGGGTTACAGTTAGGGTTGGAGTTAGGGTTAGGGTTGGGGTTACAGTTAGGGTTAGGGTTGGAGTTAGGGTTAGGGTTGCAGTTAGGGTTAGGGTTACAGTTAGGGTTAGGGTTGCAGTTAGGGTTAGGGTTGGAATTAGGGTTAGGGTTAGGGTTGGAATTAGGGTTAGGGTTAGAGTTAGGGTTAGGGTTGGAGTTAGGGCTAGGGTTACAGTTAGGGTTAGGGTTGCAGTTAGGGTTAGGGTTACAGTTAGGGTTAGGGTTGCAGTTAGGGTTAGGGTTGGAATTAGGGTTAGGGTTAGGGTTGGAATTAGGGTTAGGGTTAGAGTTAGGGTTAGGGTTGGAATTAGGGTTAGGGTTAGGGTTGGAATTAGGGTTAGGGTTAGGGTTGGAGTTAGGGTTAGGGTTACAGTTAGGGTTAGGGTCGGAGTTAGGGTTAGGGTTACAGTTAGGGTTAGGGTTAGGGTTGGAATTAGGGTTAGGGTTAGGGTTGGAGTTAGGGTTAGGGTTAGGGTTGGAGTTAGGGTTAGGGTTACAGTTAGGGTTAGGGTCGGAGTTAGGGTTAGGGTTACAGTTAGGGTTAGGGTTAGGGTTAGAGTTAGGGTTAGGGTTGGAATTAGGGTTAGGGTTAGGGTTGGAATTAGGGTTAGGGTTAGGGTTGGAGTTAGGGTTAGGGTTACAGTTAGGGTTAGGGTTAGGGTTGGAATTAGGGTTAGGGTTGGAATTAGGGTTAGGGTTAGGGTTGGAATTAGGGTTAGGGTTAGAGTTAGGGTTAGGGTTGGAATTAGGGTTAGGGTTAGGGTTGGAATTAGGGTTAGGGTTAGGGTTGGAGTTAGGGTTAGGGTTACAGTTAGGATTAGGGTCGGAGTTAGGGTTAGGGTTACAGTTAGGGTTAGGGTTAGGGTTGGAATTAGGGTTAGGGTTAGGGTTGGAGTTAGGGTTAGGGTTACAGTTAGGGTTAGGGTTGCAGTTAGGGTTAGGGTTAGGGTTACAGTTAGGGTTGCAGTTAGGGTTAGGGTTAGGGTTGGAATTAGGGTTAGGGTTGCAGTTAGGGTTAGGGTTAGGGTTACAGTTAGGGTTGCAGTTAGGGTTAGGGTTAGGGTTGGAATTAGGGTTAGGGTTGCAGTTAGGGTTAGGGTTACAGTTAGGGTTGCAGTTAGGGTTA
>NC_079172.1:177500-261711 GCF_947568905.1 Ostrea edulis | reverse complement strand
AGGATGTAAATATTTAACTTAAAGGTTCTAGTCACTTCGTTCTCTTGCTAGATTGCATATTCAAAAACAACTACAACTATTTCAGACCGCTGGCGAGGTAAAGGCATCCCAGGTCTCTGACCAGGAGGATGTAAGTATTTAACTTAACTTCTAGTCACTTCGTTCTCTTGCTAGATTGCATATTCAATAACAACTACAACTATTTCAGACTTCGGAGGACGAGCCTCTCGAAGATGAGGAGTGGAGGAGGGTGGTGGAGGATATGGAGGCGGAAGACGACCCCACCTTCACGCCAAACCCTGAATCTGGAGAAGTCTCCTCCAGTGAGGGGGAAGAGGAAGAGGGTAACGTACTTCATTTCTAGCATTTGGTAGAATTATTACCATAAACTATTAATATGTGTGGATTGTAATTCAATGGGTTTTTCATCTACAGACGATACCATCAACAGTCATGTATTGAAGAGGAAGGTGGCCGGAAGGCGGAAGGGGGACGGCCCGAGGACCAGGACCGCCTGTTCGGAGTGTGGAGTGGAGGTTGTCCACCTTCCTCGCCATCTTCAGATCGTCCACAAGAGGTCCAGGGCAGAGGCCAGGGTGGAGGCCAGGAAGAACAAATCTAAGTAAGAACCAGCGGCATATTAAAACCGAACAATCATATTCTTCATGCATCGAAAGGTACTATTAATTTTCATTTTCTTTTTCAAAAATCCATTTTTCCTTCTTCAGACTAAAGGACTGCCCCAAGTGTGGAAAGGCCGTCCTTCGCCTGGACACGCATCTTGTGCATGCGCACAAGATGGCCAGGGGAAGGGAAATTCATGCCGTGGTAATGACGGCACAGTCGTCCCAAGTGACCGGAAGGTAAGTGATGGTTTGCAATTACTTAATTTACTTTGATCCCCACTCTAGATTATTGTTCATTACCATGTCATAATAAATTCTTTAGAACCACCAGCAAGAAGCCCTCCACCCCGGAGACCAGTGCAGCTACGAGTAGCAGACCTAATCACTCCCTTGAATGGGATAACTGTAAGATCGATTACCACAACAAGTCTGATTTTGCATGTGTATACGATAACCCTATACCTATTCCATGTTAAAATCGCATCTCATGTATCTTTGCAGTGAAGCACATCTCTGCCTTTAAAGATTGGCAGATGTCCCTGGAGCGGAACAGGGAGGCCAGGGTAGCGGATCAGCACTGTCAACAAGTGCTGAACGTTTGGCGACATCTGGACCCTACCCTGGCAGTCGCCTCTATTGTGGATATGGTCCGTGTAAGGAATCAATGGTTTTCCTGGGCAACGAATAAATATGCGCCAGGAACGATAAGAAGTTATATTGGTAAACTATTATGAATGCACAATCTGATATTGTATTGAAATTATGAATCTGAACCTTTGGTGACATTTTTCTAGAATTTGCTTTCTTAATTTTCTTAGGGTCCCTCAGAGACTTCTACGAGTACCTGATGGACGTAAAGGAGCTGGAGATCGGGCTCTACACACAGGTGGCTGCACGCCTGCAGAGATGGGCGAGGTCGTTACAGACCTCGATCAACAAGCGACGTGTGGCTAAAAGAGTCACTGACGATGGTACATTAAATACTATCTTTTGGTAATTGGTAGAGTAATAGTTTATCTCCCATTATCTTTAATGTATTGTTTATTTACAGAGCAAAGGATAGAGCCGGAGGACATCCAGCAATTCCAGGAGTCTGAGGTATACCAGCAGGCGGAACGGATCCTGGAGGACTTTCAAAAGCCATCCGAGAAAGTCGTGCTGGAGAGGGAGTTCGTGTTGGCCCGGAACTTCCTCGTCCTCAACATTATTATTGATAACGGCCAGAGGGTGGGGGCCCTCGTAAACTTTAAGCTGCGGCATTTGAGGAATGCCGAGCCGCAGGGGGACTGCCGTGTGTGTGTGGTAAGTCTTCTTTCCATGACACAAATAAAAGGGAACCTTTATCAATGTGAAAGACACAAGAGTATAATCACAGTGTTGGATTATCTTTTAGATCGCAGCCCACAAGACTGGCCAGATCTCTCCAGTGACCCTGGTGCTGGAAGATCTTCTCTGGAGGCAGGTGCAAGGATTCCTGAAGGGGAGAGCTAGGTTGCCTGGGTACAACAGCTCCCTGGAGGAAGACTCTGCACCTGTCTTCGTGACTTTCCCCAGCAGAACACCATCGCCCGGACCAATGACGACCTCCACCATGGACAAAGCAATCAAATCCATCTGGAAGATGGCTGGTCTAAAGAAAGACATCTCAGGGACGAAGATGAGGCAGGGGACCGCCACATCGGTACATTTTAAAGTCATTTGATCAAAAACGTAAGAATAGAACTGTGAATGCATAGATAAAGAAATGGAAAATTTCTACCCTCTTTTACAGGTCAGAGGCAAGTTCCCCCTTGCAAAGGAGAAGTTGGCGGCTCAGATGAATCACCGGTCCGCCACTCAGGATAGTTTTTATATCCTCACCCAGAGGAAGGCGGACGCGGTGAAGGTAACGAGAGCGATAAAAACCGTCATGAGGAAAAAAGATCAACTGGTATGCATATTTTTGTTTGGTATTTGCATAAACTGTAGCAAGGATTTTCTTTCATATGATTAACAGCATATTGTTTTTGGCATTAGACGATAAAAGACAACCAACCAGAAGAACGGGGTCCCATCATCGAGGAGATAGAAGAGGAGGAAGAGAATGTGGTATGCATTTATTGATAGTTTTTCCCCAGTTATGTGCATGTTACATTTCATCAGGGATGATTTTATACACAGTTATATTACATTTTTCAGCCGTCAATTTCAACATGCCGTGAAATGATTCCTGCTGTCCAAATACCAAGCCATGGAAGACGGACGTTTACTGAGGGAGAGCGTGGCGTCATTGGAGCATTATGCTCTGATTTAATAGCCAGTAAGAAATTTAGCATACATCTTGAAATAAAACTTGTCTTCAATGAATGTCAAGTGTGCTGAGATTAACACAACATCAATTTTTGTAGACGACAGCACTGTAATCACTAACACCAAGGTGGTGGACCGATTGTCCAGGACTGAGGAGGGGAGGGCCATAATCCACCGCTTGGAAGTGGCAGATCCAAGCGGTTGGAGGAAGAGGCTAGCAGATCGGGTCCGAACTGCAAGGAGAAGGAGAAAGTAAGTGATAATGAAAATATTTGAAAATAGTTTATTGATTTATTGCATTTAAAACATGTCTCTAAAATTTGTTATTTACTTTTCAGGTGAAGACCCGACTGCTAGTGGCTCTGTGGAGTTTGTATCGGGGGCGGAAATGGTCCGCTCCGTTGTTTTTTTAATTTTGATAGGGCGAGGAAATCGTGCTGGAGAGGGAGTTCGTGTTGGCCCGGAACTTCTTCGTCCTCAACATTATTATTGACCACCATGTAGTTTTCCCGCGTTTCGAAGAATAGCGGGAAAACGTTGTATGATAGGAACGTGTTCGAATGCCTATGCGTAGTAATACAAGGTGTGGCCATAGGAAGGCCTATATAAAGTGTCAATACATTCTAAGCCAGTCTCACGAAGTGCACGTAGCACGTATTATTCTTATATTTAATTATGGATAAGGTCCGATATTCACCCTTAGACGTTACTTAACACTTGCTTTCGGACACAGGTTTCCATAGTGTTTTCAAATATTCTATCTATGGTTTTTCCTGGGCGGTTTTTAACGTCAATGATGGGGGTTTCTTGACATTTTGTTATTTGATTCAGTACTTGCATAAAACTTGTTCATGTCAGTTAACATGTATGTAGTAAATTTGTTGTATAGTTATTAAACGCCGGCTGCCCGACAAGCTTGCCTGGCTTACACCAAAGTTGTGTTTGGTTGTCTTGTATGCAAAAGCATTGCATTCACAGAAGTGTATATTATACTAATATAGATAAAAACATTGAGGAAATCTGATTTACTTGTGTAATGAATACTTAATGCTTTTCGATCAAACTTCCTTTTTATGATTTATGCCACTTAAGTTACAATTTACACTTTTGAAACCCTTGTTGTTCCCTTATTCCTTGGGATATTTGGGAATGCTTGGTGGCCCTTAATTAGGTTTTTAAGGGCTTTTTAGTGTACGCCAGATTTTTTTTTACCCTCGCCCGTTTATAGGGGGAGAGAAAAAATTAAAGTAGTCTTTATTCGCAGTAGTTGAGATACTTAGATACTTTTCATACTGGAGATAGTTTGGACAATGCCCATCACTTTAGTCATAATTAATTAATTTTAATTGCCCTGGGGTTAGGATTTTCATAAGTTACAAAAAGTGTAAATTGTAACCAAAAATGGTGGTTAGGGCATAAATCATCAAAGGAATGGGGATTGAATGGAAATTGGGTTGGGGGTTAGGGTTTATCAAGGTTTGCAATGGTTTGGCACACTTAGTTGTTCAAAAAATTAATTCGTTAAGTAATTAATTGCGATTTTATGGACTTAGTCGTTTTTGGATGTTACAAGTACTTTCTTTTATTTTTTCAAGGAACTTTGACCGAAAACCATTAAGTATTCATTATACCTACTGTTCGCAACCCATAGTTTGTCGAAATAATAATTTGCGACTACAGAAATGGAGATTTTGACATTCCACTTTGGACTTAGCCATTTTTTGACCAAAAGTGCTTGTTACAAGAGAGAACAGCCTAAATACACATAGATATTGGGACTTCTTCTTTAAATATGACATGATTGCATTATAAAGGAAACATAAATTGCATTATAAAGGAAAAATGGCCGTCTTTAAGGGCTAGGTTGGGGTTAGGGTTACTTGTTTACTTTAAGGGCTAGTTGTTTACTTTAAGGGCTAGGCTTGTTACTTAAAGGCTAGGCTTGTTACTTTCAGGGCTAGGCTTGTTATTTTCAGGGCTAGGCTTGCTACTTTCAGAGCGAAGCTTTCTACTTTCACGGCTATACTGGCTACCTTGGGTTAGGGTGAAAAATGGCCAACTCTTTAAGGGCTAGACTTCCTACTTTAAGGGCTAGGCTTGTTATTTTCAGGGCTTGCTTACTACTGGGGACTCACTTTATACACAGACTACAGGGAACGCACTCTCTATACAGACTACAGGGAACTCAATCTATATAAAACTACAGAAGACCAACTCTATACACATACTACAGGGAACGCACTCTATATACAGACTACAGAGGACTCACTTTATAGACTACAGGGTTAGGGTTAGGATTAGGGGCCCTAAGACAAAGTTGGGCACTTTGGTTTTTGCTCCCCACCGGACTCCTGTAATCACTGGAGCATTTGCCTTGGATGGGTCCGATATGCTCTGAAAATGCCCTAAGAATGACCGCTAGTGGGGTCATGAATCTCATCGGGGCCCAAAGTTATGGTCCCTTAAAAAATTATGGTCATTTTTTGGACTTTCAAAAGTTGGTCTCAATCGTCTTAGAATGGTTTAAAACACTTAGAAAACATGTCCCCAATTTAAGGTCCACCCACTTGGACTTAACATTTTGGCAGCCAAAAAGGGAGTGCGAAACAGGACGACCTCTCGTTTTTGGATGTTACGAGTACTTAATCTTATTTTTTCAAGGAACCTTGACCGAAAACCATTAAGTATTCATTATACCTACTGTTCCCAAGCCATAGTTTGTCGAAAAAACAAATTGCGACTACACAAATAGAAAACAGCTATACTTCGGCTTGTTAGTGGTCCAGTGTAAATTGTAACTTAAGTGTCCAAAAACGGTGGTTAGGGCATAAATAAAAAAAAAAGGAACTTTCACCGAAAACCATTAAGTATTCATTATACCTACTGTTCCCAAGCCATAGGTAGAGCAAGGTAGAGCCACGCCGATATTTTTGTTGTAAAGAGCATTAAATTTCAAGCAGGGTACCATGTTCGATTGTTTTTTCCAGCCCCTTTAGGGGCACAGAAAGGGCGGGTCTCTAAAGATTCTATGACGGATTTCTATGTGAAAGGGTTAGCCCTCTGTATTTTAGCTCTACGGGGACTACCTAGGTAGGTGTAGACATGTTCTACCCTCCAAAACATTCATAAAGAATGTATGTAGTTGGGAAAAATAAATTATAGTCGATTAATTAACTCTCCGAAGAAAAAAAGGCCGTCCAATTTGCCGTATTTACCGAAAATACCGAAATTCGCGTTCTGGGATGCAGCGGGTCCCGCATTCGCCTCGTGGTGCATATAGGGAGCAAGATTTAGCCACGCCGATATTTTGGTTGTAAGGGTTAGGGTTAGTAAATGTGACTTATGAACTAAGAATTTTTCAGGGCTCAAAAATTATCGATTGTTTTAATGTTCTACCCCTTGGGACTAGCATTTGTAGTTAGGATATTTAAAAACCTTTTCTACTG
Source organism: Ostrea edulis (assembly GCF_947568905.1). NCBI lineage: Eukaryota > Metazoa > Mollusca > Bivalvia > Ostreida > Ostreidae > Ostrea > Ostrea edulis. Next base: position 255,350 of record NC_079172.1, on the reverse strand, counting down.
TAGATAGTTCGGACTATTTTAAGTACCGGAAAGTGTAAAAAACGACTCGACCAACGATACGACCAAACATAAAAAGTGTAAAAAACGACGAAAGTTGTAAATGTGACTTATGAAGTAAGAATTTTTCCGGGCTCAAAAATTATCGATTGTTTTAATGTTCTACCCCTTGGGACTAGCATTTGTAGTTAGGATATTTAAAAACCTTTTCTACTGTAGATAGTTCGGACTATTTTAAGTACCGGAAAGTGTAAAAAACGACTCGACCAACGATACGACCAAACCTAAAAAGTGTAAAAAACGACGAAAGTTGTAAAAAGTGACTTATGAAGTAAGAATTTTTCCGGGCTCAAAAATTATCGATTGTTTTAATGTTCTACCCCTTGGGACTAGCATTTGTAGTTAGGATATTTAAAAACCTTTTCTAATGTAGATAGTTCGGACTATTTTAAGTACCGGAAAGTGTAAAAAACGACTCGACCAACGATACGACCAAACGTAAAAAGTGTAAAAAACGACGAAAGTTGTAAATGTGACTTATGAAGTAAGAATTTTTCCGGGCTCAAAAATTATCGATTGTTTTAATGTTCTACCCCTTGGGACTAGCATTTGTAGTTAGGATATTTAAAAACCTTTTCTACTGTAGATAGTTCGGACTATTTTAAGTACCGGAAAGTGTAAAAAACGACACGACCAACGATACGACCAAACCTAAAAAGTGTAAAAAACGACGAAAGTTGTAAAAAGTGACTTATGAAGTAAGAATTTTTCCGGGCTCAAAAATTATCGATTGTTTTAATGTTCTACCCCTTGGGACTAGCATTTGTAGTTAGGATATTTAAAAACCTTTTCTACTGTAGATAGTTCGGACTATTTTAAGTACCGGAAAGTGTAAAAAACGACTCGACCAACGATACGACCAAACCTAAAAAGTGTAAAAAACGACGAAAGTTGTAAATGTGACTTATGAAGTAAGAATTTTTCCGGGCTCAAAAATTATCGATTGTTTTAATGTTCTACCCCTTGGGACTAGCATTTGTAGTTAGGATATTTAAAAACCTTTTCTACTGTAGATAGTTCGGACTATTTTAAGTACCGGAAAGTGTAAAAAACGACTCGACCAACGATACGACCAAACGTAAAAAGTGTAAAAAACGACGAAAGTTGTAAAAAGTGACTTATGAACTAAGAATTTTTCCGGGAGGGTTTTTGCTCCCCACCGGACTCCTGTAATCACTGGAGCATTTGCCTTGGATGGGTCCGATATGCTCTGAAAATGCCCTAAGAATGACCGCTAGTGGGGTCATGAATCTCATCGGGACCCAAAGTTATGGTCCCTTAAAAAATTATGGTCATTTTTTGGACTTTCAAAAGTTGGTCTCAATCGTCTTAGAATGGTTTAAAACACTTAGAAAACATGTTCCCAATTTAAGGTCCACCCACTTGGACTTAACATTTTGGCAGCCAAAAAGGGAGTGCGAAACAGGACGACCTCTCGTTTTTGGATGTTACGAGTACTTAATCTTATTTTTTCAAGGAAACTTGACCGAAAACCATTAAGTATTCATTATACCTACTGTTCCCAAGCCATAGTTTGTCGAAAAAACAAATTGCGACTACACAAATAGAAAACAGCTATACTTCGGCTTGTTAGTGGTCCAGTGTAAATTGTAACTTAAGTGTCCAAAAACGGTGGTTAGGGCATAAATAAAAAAAAAAGGAACTTTCACCGAAAACCATTAAGTATTCATTATACCTACTGTTCCCAAGCCATAGGTTGTCGAAAAAAACAAATTGCGACTACACAAATAGAAAACACCTATACTTGGGCTTGTTAGTGGTCCAGTGTAAATTGTAACTTAAGTGTCCAAAAACGGTGGTTAGGGCATAAATCATAAAAGGAATGGGGATTGAATGGAAATTGGGCTGGGGCTTAGGGTTCATTATACCTACTGTTCCCAAGCTATAGTTTGTCGAAAAAAAAACAAATCGCGACTACAGAAATAGAAAACACCTATACTTGGGCTTGTTAGTGGTCCAGTGTAAATTGTAACTTAAGTGTCCAAAAATGGTGGTTAGGGCATAAATCATAAAAGGAATGGGGATTGAATGGAAATTGGGCTGGGGGTTAGGGTTTATAAAGGTTTCCAATAGTTTGGCACACTTAGTTGTTCAAAAAATTAATTCGTAATTAATTGCGATTTTATGGACTTAGACAATTTCAGCGTAATCGCCTGTTACAAAAGCGCACAGCTTAAATAGAGATAGATATTGAGACTTCTTTAAATATAAGATGATTGCAGTAAATCAACATAAATTCTGCAACAAAAATTATTACAACTCTGTTCGTTAAAATATGGCAGCCAAGAAGGGAGTGCGAAACAGGACGACCTCTCATTTTTGATACTGGCTACCTTGGGTTAGGGTGAAAAATGGTCAAGTGTTTCAGGGCTAGGCTTGTTACTTTTAGGGCTAGGCTTGTTACTTTGGACAATGTCCATCACTTTAGTCATAATTAATTAATTTTAATTGCCCTGGGGTTAGGATTTCCAGGGGGTCCAAAAAGTGTAAATTGTAACTTGTGTCCAAAAATGGTGGTTAGGGCATAAATCATAGAAGGAATGGGGATTGAATGGAAATTGGGCTGGGGCTTAGGGTTTATCAAGGTTACCAATAGTTTGGCACACTTAGTTGTTCAAAAAATTAATTCGTTAAATAATTAATTGCGCTTTTATGGACTTAATCGATTTCAGCAAAACTGCTTGTTACAAGAGAGCACAGCTTAAATACAGATATATATTGGGACTTCTTCTTTAAATATAAGATTATTGCAGTAAATAAACATAAATTCTGCAACAAAAATCATTACGACTCTGTTAGTATAAACCTGACAGCCAGAAAGGGAGTGCGAAACAGGACGAAATCTCCTTTTTGGATGTTACGAGTACTTTCTTTTATTTTTTTAAAAAAGGATGACAAAAAACCATTAAGTATTCATTATACCTACTGTTCGCAACCCATAGTTTGTCGAAGAAATAATTTGCAACTACAGAAATGGAGATTTTGGAATTCCACTTGGACTTTGCCATTTTCAGCAAAAGTGCTTGTTACAAGAGAGCACAGCTTAAATACAGATATATATTGGGACTTCTTCTTTCAATATAAGATGATTGCAGTAAATAAACATAAATTCTGTAACAGAAATCATTACCACTCTGTCAGTATAAACATGGCAGCCAGAAAGGGAGTACGAAACAGGACGAAATCTCCTTTTTGGATGTTGCGAGTACTTTCTTTTAGTTTTTAAAAAAAGGTTGACAAAAAACCATTAAGTATTCATTATACCTACTGTTCGCAACCCATAGTTTGTTGAAGAAATAATTCGCAACTACAGAAATGGAGATTTTGGAATTCCATTTGGACTTAGCCATTTTCAGCAACAGTGCTTGTTACAAGAGAGCACAGCTTAAATACAGATATATATTGGGACTTCTTTTTTAAATATAAGCTGATTGCAGTAAATAAACATATATTCTGCAACAAAACTTATTATGACTCTGTCAGTATAAACATGGCAGCCAGAAAGGGAGTACGAAACAGGACGAAATCTCCTTTTTGGATGTTACGAGTACTTTCTTTTATTTTTAAAAAAAAGGTTAACCGACAACCATTAAGTATTCATTATACCTACTGTTCGCAATCCATAGTTTGTCGAAAAAATAATTCGCGGATACAGAAATGGGGATTTTGGAATTCCACTTTTGGACTTAGCCATTTTCAGCAAAAGTGCCTTTTACAAGAGAGCACAGCTTAAATACAGATAGATATTGGGACTTCTTCTTTCAATATAAGATGATTGCAGTAAATAAACATACATTCTGCAACAAAAATCATTACCACTCTGTCGGTATAAACATGGCAGCTAGAAAGGGAGTGCGAAACAGGACGAAATCTCCTTTTTGGATGTTACGAGTACTCTCTTTTATTTTTTAAAGGAAGTTTGACCGACAACCATTAAGTATTCATTATACCTACTGTTCGCAACCCATAGTTTGTCGAAGAAATAATTCGCAACTACAGAAATGGAGATTTTGGAATTCCACTTGGACTTAGCCATTTTCAGCAACAGTGCTTGTTACAAGAGAGCACAGCTTAAATACAGATAGATATTGGGACTTCTTTTTTAAATATAAGCTGATTGCAGTAAATAAACATATATTCTGCAACAAAACTTATTATGACTCTGTCAGTATAAACATGGCAGCCAGAAAGGGAGTACGAAACAGGACGAAATCTCCTTTTTGGATGTTACGAGTACTTTCTTTTATTTTTTAAAAAAAGGTTAACCGACAACCATTAAGTATTCATTATACCTACTGTTCGCAATCCATAGTTTGTCGAAAAAATAATTCGCAACTACAGAAATGGGGATTTTGGAATTCCACTTTGGACTTAGCCATTTTCAGCAAAAGTGCTTGTTACAAGAGAGCACAGCTTAAATACAGATAGATATTGGGACTTCTTCTTTCAATATAAGATGATTGCAGTAAATAAACATAAATTCTGCAACAAAAATTATTACGATTCTGTTCGTTAAAATATGGTAGCCAAAAAGGGAGTGCGAAACAGGACAAAATCTCGTTTTTGGATGTTACGAGTAAGGAATTTACACCAAAAACCATCGAAAGAAATTATTTTTCCTAATTTATGCTATTTCAATCTTTATTAGTCTTATTTACCCCGAAACAGTCGAAATTAACCAAGAAATCAGAAAAAAGTTCTAACCACAGGGTTAGGAAGTGTAAATTGTAACTTAATTTTCAAGCGCATATAGATCGTACCCGTTTATAAAAATTCTGCGTGCCACCCCCGAGATGGTCAGTTCTGACGTCAATCTTTACCCCAAAACGAAAAAAAATCCTAACCATGGTGTTTTCGTTACAGTAGATATTTTCTTAAAAAGTGTAAATTGTAACTTAAGTTGAGAAATTAACTCGAAAAGTACTGGTCCAAAAATTCTAAAACTTGGTCAGAAATGTTCCTTGGGACATACCAGAAACTATTATACATGTGGTCACTCAATCTAAAATATCGAGTTTTTGACCCCCGGTTACAATTTACATGTTGAGGTTACAATTTACACATTTAAGTTACAATTTACACTTTGCTAAGTTACAATTTACACTTTTTGGCTTTTGGTCTTCTCTAAGTTACAAAAAGTGTTAATTTAAGTTACAATTTACATGAAGCATATAACCCTAACCCTAACCCTTTAACCCTAACCCTAACCCTAACCCTAACCCTAACCCTAATTTTAGATTCGGAATTTCTATTCTATTTTTAGAAAAAAATCAAACTAAAAAATCAAAGCGCTTGGTCTTCCTATAACCCTAACCCTAACCCTAACCCTAACCCTTAACCCTAACCCTAACCCTAACCCTAACCCTAACCCCTAACCCTAACCCTAACCCTAACCCTAACCAGGGTGCAGGGTATAGGGTGCAGGGTATAGGGTATAGGGTGCAGGGTATAGGGTATAGGGTGCAGGGTATAGGGTATAGGGTATAGGGTGCAGGTTATAGGGTATAGGGTGCAGGGTATAGGGTATAGGGTGCAGGGTATAGGGTATAGGGTGCAGGGTATAGGGTATAGGATGTAGGGTGTAGGGTATAGGGTGCAGGGTGTAAGGTATAGGGTATAGGGTGTAGGGTACAGGGTGCTTTATACCCTATACCCTGTACCTTGTACCCTGTACCTTACACCCTGTACCTTATACCCTGTACCTTACACCCTGTACCTTATACCCTGTACCCTACACCCTGTACCCTATACCTTACACCCTGTACCCTATACCTTACACCCTGTACCCTATTCCTTGTGCATTTTCATACTGTGAATCTATCTTATTATACTAAGAAATCTTTAGATATTTGGACAAAGCCAGTCAAATAGAGGATAATCTCTAAAATGTTTGTGCAATTACCTATTCTATATCTACTACTCGGGCCATGATTTATGAAAACATCTTCAATTATTATATACAGTGCTCAACATAGTGATAATACCGATCCGTACTATGCATGTCCAAAGCACGTTAAATTGGGATAAATATTTATCAATACCAGTACATGTACATTTTAAATGTCAACAAATTACTGCCACTCTGTGGTGTTTGTCACATATCTAAAATATCTTTTTCATCCAAAACAACCTGTATTAGCACGAATTGAAACAGCAATCTATATATTGCAAACGCCATGCAATGACTTCAAAATTCATGTGATTATCCTATAATGCAATTGCTCCTTTTCATATCTTCTAATTTTAGATTCGGAATTTCTATTCTATTTTTAGAAAAAAAATCAAACTAAAAAATCAAAGCGCTTGGTCTTCCTATAACCCTAACCCTAACCCTAACCCTAACCCTAACCCTTAACCCTAACCCTAACCCTAACCCTAACCCTAACCCTAACCTTACACCCTGTACCTTACACCCTGTACCTTATACCCTGTACCTTACACCCTGTACCTAATACCCTGTACCCTACACCCTGTACCCTATACCTTACACCCTGTACCCTATACCTTACACCCTGTACCTTATTCCTTGTGCATTTTCATACTGTGAATCTATCTTATTATACTAAGAAATCTTTAGATATTTGGACAAAGCCAGTCAAATAGAGGATAATCTCTAAAATGTTTGTGCAATTACCTATTCTATATGTACTACTCGGGCCATGATTTATGAAAACATATTCAATTATTATGTACAGTGCTCAACATAGTGATACTATCGATCCGTACTATGCATGTCCAAAGCACGTTAAATTGGGATAAATATTTATCGATACCAGTACATGTACATTTTAAATGTCTACAAATTACTGCCACTGTGTGTTGTTTGTCACATATCTAAAATATCTTTTTCATCCAAAACAACCTGTATTAGCAAGAATTGAAACAGCAATCTATATATTGCAAACGCCATGCAATGACTTCGAAATCCATGTGATTATCCTATAATGCAATTGCTCCTATTCATATCTTCTAATTTTAGATTCGGAATTTCTATTCTATTTTTAGAAAAAAATCAAACTAAAAAATCAAAGCGCTTGGTCTTCCTATAACCCTAACCCTAACCCTAACCCTAACCCTTAACCCTAACCCTAACCCTAACCCTAACCCTAACCCCTAACCCTAACCCTAACCCTAACCAGGGTGCAGGGTATAGGGTGCAGGGTATAGGGTATAGGGTGCAGGGTATAGGGTATAGGGTGCAGGGTATAGGGTATAGGGTATAGGGTGCAGGTTATAGGGTATAGGGTGCAGGGTATAGGGTATAGGGTGCAGGGTATAGGGTATAGGGTGCAGGGTATAGGGTATAGGATGTAGGGTGTAGGGTATAGGGTGCAGGGTGTAAGGTATAGGGTATAGGGTGTAGGGTACAGGGTGCTTTATACCCTATACCCTGTACCTTGTACCCTGTACCTTACACCCTGTACCTTATACCCTGTACCTTACACCCTGTACCTTATACCCTGTACCCTACACCCTGTACCCTATACCTTACACCCTGTACCCTATACCTTACACCCTGTACCCTATTCCTTGTGCATTTTCATACTGTGAATCTATCTTATTATACTAAGAAATCTTTAGATATTTGGACAAAGCCAGTCAAATAGAGGATAATCTCTAAAATGTTTGTGCAATTACCTATTCTATATCTACTACTCGGGCCATGATTTATGAAAACATCTTCAATTATTATATACAGTGCTCAACATAGTGATAATACCGATCCGTACTATGCATGTCCAAAGCACGTTAAATTGGGATAAATATTTATCAATACCAGTACATGTACATTTTAAATGTCAACAAATTACTGCCACTCTGTGGTGTTTGTCACATATCTAAAATATCTTTTTCATCCAAAACAACCTGTATTAGCACGAATTGAAACAGCAATCTATATATTGCAAACGCCATGCAATGACTTCAAAATTCATGTGATTATCCTATAATGCAATTGCTCCTTTTCATATCTTCTAATTTTAGATTCGGAATTTCTATTCTATTTTTAGAAAAAAAATCAAACTAAAAAATCAAAGCGCTTGGTCTTCCTATAACCCTAACCCTAACCCTAACCCTTAACCCTAACCCTAACCCTAACCCTAACCCTAACCCTAACCTTACACCCTGTACCTTACACCCTGTACCTTATACCCTGTACCTTACACCCTGTACCTAATACCCTGTACCCTACACCCTGTACCCTATACCTTACACCCTGTACCCTATACCTTACACCCTGTACCTTATTCCTTGTGCATTTTCATACTGTGAATCTATCTTATTATACTAAGAAATCTTTAGATATTTGGACAAAGCCAGTCAAATAGAGGATAATCTCTAAAATGTTTGTGCAATTACCTATTCTATATGTACTACTCGGGCCATGATTTATGAAAACATATTCAATTATTATGTACAGTGCTCAACATAGTGATACTATCGATCCGTACTATGCATGTCCAAAGCACGTTAAATTGGGATAAATATTTATCGATACCAGTACATGTACATTTTAAATGTCTACAAATTACTGCCACTGTGTGTTGTTTGTCACATATCTAAAATATCTTTTTCATCCAAAACAACCTGTATTAGCAAGAATTGAAACAGCAATCTATATATTGCAAACGCCATGCAATGACTTCGAAATCCATGTGATTATCCTATAATGCAATTGCTCCTATTCATATCTTCTAATTTTAGATTCGGAATTTCTATTCTATTTTTAGAAAAAAATCAAACTAAAAAATCAAAGCGCTTGGTCTTCCTATAACCCTAACCCTAACCCTAACCCTAACCCTTAACCCTAACCCTAACCCTAACCCTAACCCTAACCCCTAACCCTAACCCTAACCCTAACCCTAACCCTAACCAGGGTGCAGGGTATAGGGTGCAGGGTATAGGGTATAGGGTGCAGGGTATAGGGTATAGGGTGCAGGGTATAGGGTATAGGGTATAGGGTGCAGGTTATAGGGTATAGGGTGCAGGGTATAGGGTATAGGGTGCAGGGTATAGGGTATAGGGTGCAGGGTATAGGGTATAGGATGTAGGGTGTAGGGTATAGGGTGCAGGGTGTAAGGTATAGGGTATAGGGTGTAGGGTACAGGGTGCTTTATACCCTATACCCTGTACCTTGTACCCTGTACCTTACACCCTGTACCTTATACCCTGTACCTTACACCCTGTACCTTATACCCTGTACCCTACACCCTGTACCCTATACCTTACACCCTGTACCCTATACCTTACACCCTGTACCCTATTCCTTGTGCATTTTCATACTGTGAATCTATCTTATTATACTAAGAAATCTTTAGATATTTGGACAAAGCCAGTCAAATAGAGGATAATCTCTAAAATGTTTGTGCAATTACCTATTCTATATCTACTACTCGGGCCATGATTTATGAAAACATCTTCAATTATTATATACAGTGCTCAACATAGTGATAATACCGATCCGTACTATGCATGTCCAAAGCACGTTAAATTGGGATAAATATTTATCAATACCAGTACATGTACATTTTAAATGTCAACAAATTACTGCCACTCTGTGGTGTTTGTCACATATCTAAAATATCTTTTTCATCCAAAACAACCTGTATTAGCACGAATTGAAACAGCAATCTATATATTGCAAACGCCATGCAATGACTTCAAAATTCATGTGATTATCCTATAATGCAATTCCTCCTTTTCATATCTTCTAATTTTAGATTCGGAATTTCTATTCTATTTTTAGAAAAAAAATCAAACTAAAAAATCAAAGCGCTTGGTCTTCCTATAACCCTAACCCTAACCCTAACCCTAACCCTAAAAAATAAAAGCGCTTGGTCTTCCTATAACCCTAACCCTAACCCTAACCCTAACCCCTAACCCTAACCCTAACCCTAACCCTAACCAGGGTGCAGGGTATAGGGTGCAGGGTATAGGGTATAGGGTGCAGGGTATAGGGTATAGGGTGCAGGGTATAGGGTATAGGGTATAGGGTGCAGGTTATAGGGTATAGGGTGCAGGGTATAGGGTATAGGGTGCAGGGTATAGGGTATAGGGTGCAGGGTATAGGGTATAGGATGTAGGGTGTAGGGTATAGGGTGCAGGGTGTAAGGTATAGGGTATAGGGTGTAGGGTACAGGGTGCTTTATACCCTATACCCTGTACCTTGTACCCTGTACCTTACACCCTGTACCTTATACCCTGTACCTTACACCCTGTACCTTATACCCTGTACCCTACACCCTGTACCCTATACCTTACACCCTGTACCCTATACCTTACACCCTGTACCCTATTCCTTGTGCATTTTCATACTGTGAATCTATCTTATTATACTAAGAAATCTTTAGATATTTGGACAAAGCCAGTCAAATAGAGGATAATCTCTAAAATGTTTGTGCAATTACCTATTCTATATCTACTACTCGGGCCATGATTTATGAAAACATCTTCAATTATTATATACAGTGCTCAACATAGTGATAATACCGATCCGTACTATGCATGTCCAAAGCACGTTAAATTGGGATAAATATTTATCAATACCAGTACATGTACATTTTAAATGTCAACAAATTACTGCCACTCTGTGGTGTTTGTCACATATCTAAAATATCTTTTTCATCCAAAACAACCTGTATTAGCACGAATTGAAACAGCAATCTATATATTGCAAACGCCATGCAATGACTTCAAAATTCATGTGATTATCCTATAATGCAATTGCTCCTTTTCATATCTTCTAATTTTAGATTCGGAATTTCTATTCTATTTTTAGAAAAAAAATCAAACTAAAAAATCAAAGCGCTTGGTCTTCCTATAACCCTAACCCTAACCCTAACCCTAACCCTTAACCCTAACCCTAACCCTAACCCTAACCTTACACCCTGTACCTTACACCCTGTACCTTATACCCTGTACCTTACACCCTGTACCTAATACCCTGTACCCTACACCCTGTACCCTATACCTTACACCCTGTACCCTATACCTTACACCCTGTACCTTATTCCTTGTGCATTTTCATACTGTGAATCTATCTTTTTATACTAAGAAATCTTTAGATATTTGGACAAAGCCAGTCAAATAGAGGATAATCTCTAAAATGTTTGTGCAATTACCTATTCTATATGTACTACTCGGGCCATGATTTATGAAAACATATTCAATTATTATGTACAGTGCTCAACATAGTGATACTATCGATCCGTACTATGCATGTCCAAAGCACGTTAAATTGGGATAAATATTTATCGATACCAGTACATGTACATTTTAAATGTCTACAAATTACTGCCACTGTGTGTTGTTTGTCACATATCTAAAATATCTTTTTCATCCAAAACAACCTGTATTAGCAAGAATTGAAACAGCAATCTATATATTGCAAACGCCATGCAATGACTTCGAAATCCATGTGATTATCCTATAATGCAATTGCTCCTATTCATATCTTCTAATTTTAGATTCGGAATTTCTATTCTATTTTTAGAAAAAAATCAAACTAAAAAATCAAAGCGCTTGGTCTTCCTATAACCCTAACCCTAACCCTAACCCTAACCCTAACCCCTAACCCTAACCCTAACCCTAACCCTAACCAGGGTGCAGGGTATAGGGTGCAGGGTATAGGGTATAGGGTGCAGGGTATAGGGTATAGGGTGCAGGGTATAGGGTATAGGGTATAGGGTGCAGGTTATAGGGTATAGGGTGCAGGGTATAGGGTATAGGGTGCAGGGTATAGGGTATAGGGTGCAGGGTATAGGGTATAGGATGTAGGGTGTAGGGTATAGGGTGCAGGGTGTAAGGTATAGGGTATAGGGTGTAGGGTACAGGGTGCTTTATACCCTATACCCTGTACCTTGTACCCTGTACCTTACACCCTGTACCTTATACCCTGTACCTTACACCCTGTACCTTATACCCTGTACCCTACACCCTGTACCCTATACCTTACACCCTGTACCCTATACCTTACACCCTGTACCCTATTCCTTGTGCATTTTCATACTGTGAATCTATCTTATTATACTAAGAAATCTTTAGATATTTGGACAAAGCCAGTCAAATAGAGGATAATCTCTAAAATGTTTGTGCAATTACCTATTCTATATCTACTACTCGGGCCATGATTTATGAAAACATCTTCAATTATTATATACAGTGCTCAACATAGTGATAATACCGATCCGTACTATGCATGTCCAAAGCACGTTAAATTGGGATAAATATTTATCAATACCAGTACATGTACATTTTAAATGTCAACAAATTACTGCCACTCTGTGGTGTTTGTCACATATCTAAAATATCTTTTTCATCCAAAACAACCTGTATTAGCACGAATTGAAACAGCAATCTATATATTGCAAACGCCATGCAATGACTTCAAAATTCATGTGATTATCCTATAATGCAATTGCTCCTTTTCATATCTTCTAATTTTAGATTCGGAATTTCTATTCTATTTTTAGAAAAAAAATCAAACTAAAAAATCAAAGCGCTTGGTCTTCCTATAACCCTAACCCTAACCCTAACCCTAACCCTAACCCTTAACCCTAACCCTAACCCTAACCCTAACCCTAACCCTAACCTTACACCCTGTACCTTACACCCTGTACCTTATACCCTGTACCTTACACCCTGTACCTAATACCCTGTACCCTACACCCTGTACCCTATACCTTACACCCTGTACCCTATACCTTACACCCTGTACCTTATTCCTTGTGCATTTTCATACTGTGAATCTATCTTATTATACTAAGAAATCTTTAGATATTTGGACAAAGCCAGTCAAATAGAGGATAATCTCTAAAATGTTTGTGCAATTACCTATTCTATATGTACTACTCGGGCCATGATTTATGAAAACATATTCAATTATTATGTACAGTGCTCAACATAGTGATACTATCGATCCGTACTATGCATGTCCAAAGCACGTTAAATTGGGATAAATATTTATCGATACCAGTACATGTACATTTTAAATGTCTACAAATTACTGCCACTGTGTGTTGTTTGTCACATATCTAAAATATCTTTTTCATCCAAAACAACCTGTATTAGCAAGAATTGAAACAGCAATCTATATATTGCAAACGCCATGCAATGACTTCGAAATCCATGTGATTATCCTATAATGCAATTGCTCCTATTCATATCTTCTAATTTTAGATTCGGAATTTCTATTCTATTTTTAGAAAAAAATCAAACTAAAAAATCAAAGCGCTTGGTCTTCCTATAACCCTAACCCTAACCCTAACCCTAACCCTTAACCCTAACCCTAACCCTAACCCTAACCCTAACCCCTAACCCTAACCCTAACCCTAACCCTAACCAGGGTGCAGGGTATAGGGTGCAGGGTATAGGGTATAGGGTGCAGGGTATAGGGTATAGGGTGCAGGGTATAGGGTATAGGGTATAGGGTGCAGGTTATAGGGTATAGGGTGCAGGGTATAGGGTATAGGGTGCAGGGTATAGGGTATAGGGTGCAGGGTATAGGGTATAGGATGTAGGGTGTAGGGTATAGGGTGCAGGGTGTAAGGTATAGGGTATAGGGTGTAGGGTACAGGGTGCTTTATACCCTATACCCTGTACCTTGTACCCTGTACCTTACACCCTGTACCTTATACCCTGTACCTTACACCCTGTACCTTATACCCTGTACCCTACACCCTGTACCCTATACCTTACACCCTGTACCCTATACCTTACACCCTGTACCCTATTCCTTGTGCATTTTCATACTGTGAATCTATCTTATTATACTAAGAAATCTTTAGATATTTGGACAAAGCCAGTCAAATAGAGGATAATCTCTAAAATGTTTGTGCAATTACCTATTCTATATCTACTACTCGGGCCATGATTTATGAAAACATCTTCAATTATTATATACAGTGCTCAACATAGTGATAATACCGATCCGTACTATGCATGTCCAAAGCACGTTAAATTGGGATAAATATTTATCAATACCAGTACATGTACATTTTAAATGTCAACAAATTACTGCCACTCTGTGGTGTTTGTCACATATCTAAAATATCTTTTTCATCCAAAACAACCTGTATTAGCACGAATTGAAACAGCAATCTATATATTGCAAACGCCATGCAATGACTTCAAAATTCATGTGATTATCCTATAATGCAATTGCTCCTTTTCATATCTTCTAATTTTAGATTCGGAATTTCTATTCTATTTTTAGAAAAAAAATCAAACTAAAAAATCAAAGCGCTTGGTCTTCCTATAACCCTAACCCTAACCCTAACCCTAACCCTTAACCCTAACCCTAACCCTAACCCTAACCCTAACCCTAACCTTACACCCTGTACCTTACACCCTGTACCTTATACCCTGTACCTTACACCCTGTACCTAATACCCTGTACCCTACACCCTGTACCCTATACCTTACACCCTGTACCCTATACCTTACACCCTGTACCTTATTCCTTGTGCATTTTCATACTGTGAATCTATCTTATTATACTAAGAAATCTTTAGATATTTGGACAAAGCCAGTCAAATAGAGGATAATCTCTAAAATGTTTGTGCAATTACCTATTCTATATGTACTACTCGGGCCATGATTTATGAAAACATATTCAATTATTATGTACAGTGCTCAACATAGTGATACTATCGATCCGTACTATGCATGTCCAAAGCACGTTAAATTGGGATAAATATTTATCGATACCAGTACATGTACATTTTAAATGTCTACAAATTACTGCCACTGTGTGTTGTTTGTCACATATCTAAAATATCTTTTTCATCCAAAACAACCTGTATTAGCAAGAATTGAAACAGCAATCTATATATTGCAAACGCCATGCAATGACTTCGAAATCCATGTGATTATCCTATAATGCAATTGCTCCTATTCATATCTTCTAATTTTAGATTCGGAATTTCTATTCTATTTTTAGAAAAAAATCAAACTAAAAAATCAAAGCGCTTGGTCTTCCTATAACCCTAACCCTAACCCTAACCCTTAACCCTAACCCTAACCCTAACCCTAACCCTAACCCCTAACCCTAACCCTAACCCTAACCCTAACCCTAACCCTAACCAGGGTGCAGGGTATAGGGTGCAGGGTATAGGGTATAGGGTGCAGGGTATAGGGTATAGGGTGCAGGGTATAGGGTATAGGGTATAGGGTGCAGGTTATAGGGTATAGGGTGCAGGGTATAGGGTATAGGGTGCAGGGTATAGGGTATAGGATGTAGGGTGTAGGGTATAGGGTGCAGGGTGTAAGGTATAGGGTATAGGGTGTAGGGTACAGGGTGCTTTATACCCTATACCCTGTACCTTGTACCCTGTACCTTACACCCTGTACCTTATACCCTGTACCTTACACCCTGTACCTTATACCCTGTACCCTACACCCTGTACCCTATACCTTACACCCTGTACCCTATACCTTACACCCTGTACCCTATTCCTTGTGCATTTTCATACTGTGAATCTATCTTATTATACTAAGAAATCTTTAGATATTTGGACAAAGCCAGTCAAATAGAGGATAATCTCTAAAATGTTTGTGCAATTACCTATTCTATATCTACTACTCGGGCCATGATTTATGAAAACATCTTCAATTATTATATACAGTGCTCAACATAGTGATAATACCGATCCGTACTATGCATGTCCAAAGCACGTTAAATTGGGATAAATATTTATCAATACCAGTACATGTACATTTTAAATGTCAACAAATTACTGCCACTCTGTGGTGTTTGTCACATATCTAAAATATCTTTTTCATCCAAAACAACCTGTATTAGCACGAATTGAAACAGCAATCTATATATTGCAAACGCCATGCAATGACTTCAAAATTCATGTGATTATCCTATAATGCAATTGCTCCTTTTCATATCTTCTAATTTTAGATTCGGAATTTCTATTCTATTTTTAGAAAAAAAATCAAACTAAAAAATCAAAGCGCTTGGTCTTCCTATAACCCTAACCCTAACCCTAACCCTAACCCTTAACCCTAACCCTAACCCTAACCCTAACCCTAACCCTGGGTGCAGGGTATAGGGTATAAGGTATAGGGTATATGGTATAAGGTATAGGGTGTAGGGTGCAGGGTATAGGGTATAGGGTGTAGGGTGCAGGGTATAGGGTATAGGGTGCAGGGTACAGGGTATAGGGTGCAGGGTATAGGGTGCAGGGTATAGGGTGCAGGGTATAGGGTATAGGGTGCAGGGTGTAGGGTATAGGGTGCAGGGTATAGGGTATAGGGTGCAGGGTATAGGGTGTAGGGTATAGGGTATAGGGTGCAGGGTGTAGGGTATAGGGTATAGGGTGCAGGGTACAGGGTACCTTATACCCTATACCCTTTACCTTACACCCTGTACCTTACACCCTGTACCTTATACCCTGTACCTTACACCCTGTACCTTATACCCTGTACCCTACACCCTGTACCCTATACCTTACACCCTGTACCCTATACCTTACACCCTGTACCCTATTCCTTGTGCATTTTCATACTGTGAATCTATCTTATTATACTAAGAAATCTTTAGATATTTGGACAAAGCCAGTCAAATAGAGGATAATCTCTAAAATGTTTGTGCAATTACCTATTCTATATGTACTACTCGGGCCATGATTTATGAAAACATATTCAATTATTATGTACAGTGCTCAACATAGTGATACTATCGATCCGTACTATGCATGTCCAAAGCACGTTAAATTGGGATAAATATTTATCGATACCAGTACATGTACATTTTAAATGTCTACAAATTACTGCCACTGTGTGTTGTGTGTCACATATCTAAAATATCTTTTTCATCCAAAACAACCTGTATTAGCACGAATTGAAACAGCAATCTATATATTGCAAACGCCATGCAATGACTTCGAATTTCATGTGATTATCCTATAATGCAATTGCTCCTATTCATATCTTCTAATTTTAGATTCGGAATTTCTATTCTATTTTTAGAAAAAAATCAAACTAAAAAATCAAAGCGCTTGGTCTTCCTATAACCCTAACCCTAACCCTAACCCTAACCCTAAACCCTAAACCCTAACCCTAACCCTAACCCTAATTTTAGATTCGGAATTTCTATTCTATTTTTAGAAAAAAATCAAACTAAAAAATCAAAGCGCTTGGTCTTCCTATAACCCTAACCCTAACCCTAACCCTTAACCCTAACCCTAACCCTAACCCTAACCCTAACCCCTAACCCTAACCCTAACCCTAACCCTAACCAGGGTGCAGGGTATAGGGTGCAGGGTATAGGGTATAGGGTGCAGGGTATAGGGTATAGGGTGCAGGGTATAGGGTATAGGGTATAGGGTGCAGGTTATAGGGTATAGGGTGCAGGGTATAGGGTATAGGGTGCAGGGTATAGGGTATAGGGTGCAGGGTATAGGGTATAGGATGTAGGGTGTAGGGTATAGGGTGCAGGGTGTAAGGTATAGGGTATAGGGTGTAGGGTACAGGGTGCTTTATACCCTATACCCTGTACCTTGTACCCTGTACCTTACACCCTGTACCTTATACCCTGTACCTTACACCCTGTACCTTATACCCTGTACCCTACACCCTGTACCCTATACCTTACACCCTGTACCCTATACCTTACACCCTGTACCCTATTCCTTGTGCATTTTCATACTGTGAATCTATCTTATTATACTAAGAAATCTTTAGATATTTGGACAAAGCCAGTCAAATAGAGGATAATCTCTAAAATGTTTGTGCAATTACCTATTCTATATCTACTACTCGGGCCATGATTTATGAAAACATCTTCAATTATTATATACAGTGCTCAACATAGTGATAATACCGATCCGTACTATGCATGTCCAAAGCACGTTAAATTGGGATAAATATTTATCAATACCAGTACATGTACATTTTAAATGTCAACAAATTACTGCCACTCTGTGGTGTTTGTCACATATCTAAAATATCTTTTTCATCCAAAACAACCTGTATTAGCACGAATTGAAACAGCAATCTATATATTGCAAACGCCATGCAATGACTTCAAAATTCATGTGATTATCCTATAATGCAATTGCTCCTTTTCATATCTTCTAATTTTAGATTCGGAATTTCTATTCTATTTTTAGAAAAAAAATCAAACTAAAAAATCAAAGCGCTTGGTCTTCCTATAACCCTAACCCTAACCCTAACCCTAACCCTAACCCTTAACCCTAACCCTAACCCTAACCCTAACCCTAACCTTACACCCTGTACCTTACACCCTGTACCTTATACCCTGTACCTTACACCCTGTACCTAATACCCTGTACCCTACACCCTGTACCCTATACCTTACACCCTGTACCCTATACCTTACACCCTGTACCTTATTCCTTGTGCATTTTCATACTGTGAATCTATCTTATTATACTAAGAAATCTTTAGATATTTGGACAAAGCCAGTCAAATAGAGGATAATCTCTAAAATGTTTGTGCAATTACCTATTCTATATGTACTACTCGGGCCATGATTTATGAAAACATATTCAATTATTATGTACAGTGCTCAACATAGTGATACTATCGATCCGTACTATGCATGTCCAAAGCACGTTAAATTGGGATAAATATTTATCGATACCAGTACATGTACATTTTAAATGTCTACAAATTACTGCCACTGTGTGTTGTTTGTCACATATCTAAAATATCTTTTTCATCCAAAACAACCTGTATTAGCAAGAATTGAAACAGCAATCTATATATTGCAAACGCCATGCAATGACTTCGAAATCCATGTGATTATCCTATAATGCAATTGCTCCTATTCATATCTTCTAATTTTAGATTCGGAATTTCTATTCTATTTTTAGAAAAAAATCAAACTAAAAAATCAAAGCGCTTGGTCTTCCTATAACCCTAACCCTAACCCTAACCCTAACCCTTAACCCTAACCCTAACCCTAACCCTAACCCTAACCCCTAACCCTAACCCTAACCCTAACCCTAACCAGGGTGCAGGGTATAGGGTGCAGGGTATAGGGTATAGGGTGCAGGGTATAGGGTATAGGGTGCAGGGTATAGGGTATAGGGTATAGGGTGCAGGTTATAGGGTATAGGGTGCAGGGTATAGGGTATAGGGTGCAGGGTATAGGGTATAGGGTATAGGGTGCAGGGTATAGGGTATAGGATGTAGGGTGTAGGGTATAGGGTGCAGGGTGTAAGGTATAGGGTATAGGGTGTAGGGTACAGGGTGCTTTATACCCTATACCCTGTACCTTGTACCCTGTACCTTACACCCTGTACCTTATACCCTGTACCTTACACCCTGTACCTTATACCCTGTACCCTACACCCTGTACCCTATACCTTACACCCTGTACCCTATACCTTACACCCTGTACCCTATTCCTTGTGCATTTTCATACTGTGAATCTATCTTATTATACTAAGAAATCTTTAGATATTTGGACAAAGCCAGTCAAATAGAGGATAATCTCTAAAATGTTTGTGCAATTACCTATTCTATATCTACTACTCGGGCCATGATTTATGAAAACATCTTCAATTATTATATACAGTGCTCAACATAGTGATAATACCGATCCGTACTATGCATGTCCAAAGCACGTTAAATTGGGATAAATATTTATCAATACCAGTACATGTACATTTTAAATGTCAACAAATTACTGCCACTCTGTGGTGTTTGTCACATATCTAAAATATCTTTTTCATCCAAAACAACCTGTATTAGCACGAATTGAAACAGCAATCTATATATTGCAAACGCCATGCAATGACTTCAAAATTCATGTGATTATCCTATAATGCAATTGCTCCTTTTCATATCTTCTAATTTTAGATTCGGAATTTCTATTCTATTTTTAGAAAAAAAATCAAACTAAAAAATCAAAGCGCTTGGTCTTCCTATAACCCTAACCCTAACCCTAACCCTAACCCTTAACCCTAACCCTAACCCTAACCCTAACCCTAACCTTACACCCTGTACCTTACACCCTGTACCTTATACCCTGTACCTTACACCCTGTACCTAATACCCTGTACCCTACACCCTGTACCCTATACCTTACACCCTGTACCCTATACCTTACACCCTGTACCTTATTCCTTGTGCATTTTCATACTGTGAATCTATCTTATTATACTAAGAAATCTTTAGATATTTGGACAAAGCCAGTCAAATAGAGGATAATCTCTAAAATGTTTGTGCAATTACCTATTCTATATGTACTACTCGGGCCATGATTTATGAAAACATATTCAATTATTATGTACAGTGCTCAACATAGTGATACTATCGATCCGTACTATGCATGTCCAAAGCACGTTAAATTGAGATAAATATTTATCGATACCAGTACATGTACATTTTAAATGTCTACAAATTACTGCCACTGTGTGTTGTTTGTCACATATCTAAAATATCTTTTTCATCCAAAACAACCTGTATTAGCAAGAATTGAAACAGCAATCTATATATTGCAAACGCCATGCAATGACTTCGAAATCCATGTGATTATCCTATAATGCAATTGCTCCTATTCATATCTTCTAATTTTAGATTCGGAATTTCTATTCTATTTTTAGAAAAAAATCAAACTAAAAAATCAAAGCGCTTGGTCTTCCTATAACCCTAACCCTAACCCTAACCCTAACCCTTAACCCTAACCCTAACCCTAACCCTAACCCTAACCCCTAACCCTAACCCTAACCCTAACCCTAACCAGGGTGCAGGGTATAGGGTGCAGGGTATAGGGTATAGGGTGCAGGGTATAGGGTATAGGGTGCAGGGTATAGGGTATAGGGTATAGGGTGCAGGTTATAGGGTATAGGGTGCAGGGTATAGGGTATAGGGTGCAGGGTATAGGGTATAGGGTGCAGGGTATAGGGTATAGGATGTAGGGTGTAGGGTATAGGGTGCAGGGTGTAAGGTATAGGGTATAGGGTGTAGGGTACAGGGTGCTTTATACCCTATACCCTGTACCTTGTACCCTGTACCTTACACCCTGTACCTTATACCCTGTACCTTACACCCTGTACCTTATACCCTGTACCCTACACCCTGTACCCTATACCTTACACCCTGTACCCTATACCTTACACCCTGTACCCTATTCCTTGTGCATTTTCATACTGTGAATCTATCTTATTATACTAAGAAATCTTTAGATATTTGGACAAAGCCAGTCAAATAGAGGATAATCTCTAAAATGTTTGTGCAATTACCTATTCTATATCTACTACTCGGGCCATGATTTATGAAAACATCTTCAATTATTATATACAGTGCTCAACATAGTGATAATACCGATCCGTACTATGCATGTCCAAAGCACGTTAAATTGGGATAAATATTTATCAATACCAGTACATGTACATTTTAAATGTCAACAAATTACTGCCACTCTGTGGTGTTTGTCACATATCTAAAATATCTTTTTCATCCAAAACAACCTGTATTAGCACGAATTGAAACAGCAATCTATATATTGCAAACGCCATGCAATGACTTCAAAATTCATGTGATTATCCTATAATGCAATTGCTCCTTTTCATATCTTCTAATTTTAGATTCGGAATTTCTATTCTATTTTTAGAAAAAAAATCAAACTAAAAAATCAAAGCGCTTGGTCTTCCTATAACCCTAACCCTAACCCTAACCCTAACCCTAAAAAATAAAAGCGCTTGGTCTTCCTATAACCCTAACCCTAACCCTAACCCTAACCCTAACCCCTAACCCTAACCCTAACCCTAACCAGGGTGCAGGGTATAGGGTGCAGGGTATAGGGTATAGGGTGCAGGGTATAGGGTATAGGGTGCAGGGTATAGGGTATAGGGTATAGGGTGCAGGTTATAGGGTATAGGGTGCAGGGTATAGGGTATAGGGTGCAGGGTATAGGGTATAGGGTGCAGGGTATAGGGTATAGGATGTAGGGTGTAGGGTATAGGGTGCAGGGTGTAAGGTATAGGGTATAGGGTGTAGGGTACAGGGTGCTTTATACCCTATACCCTGTACCTTGTACCCTGTACCTTACACCCTGTACCTTATACCCTGTACCTTACACCCTGTACCTTATACCCTGTACCCTACACCCTGTACCCTATACCTTACACCCTGTACCCTATACCTTACACCCTGTACCCTATTCCTTGTGCATTTTCATACTGTGAATCTATCTTATTATACTAAGAAATCTTTAGATATTTGGACAAAGCCAGTCAAATAGAGGATAATCTCTAAAATGTTTGTGCAATTACCTATTCTATATCTACTACTCGGGCCATGATTTATGAAAACATCTTCAATTATTATATACAGTGCTCAACATAGTGATAATACCGATCCGTACTATGCATGTCCAAAGCACGTTAAATTGGGATAAATATTTATCAATACCAGTACATGTACATTTTAAATGTCAACAAATTACTGCCACTCTGTGGTGTTTGTCACATATCTAAAATATCTTTTTCATCCAAAACAACCTGTATTAGCACGAATTGAAACAGCAATCTATATATTGCAAACGCCATGCAATGACTTCAAAATTCATGTGATTATCCTATAATGCAATTGCTCCTTTTCATATCTTCTAATTTTAGATTCGGAATTTCTATTCTATTTTTAGAAAAAAAATCAAACTAAAAAATCAAAGCGCTTGGTCTTCCTATAACCCTAACCCTAACCCTAACCCTAACCCTAACCCTTAACCCTAACCCTAACCCTAACCCTAACCCTAACCTTACACCCTGTACCTTACACCCTGTACCTTATACCCTGTACCTTACACCCTGTACCTAATACCCTGTACCCTACACCCTGTACCCTATACCTTACACCCTGTACCCTATACCTTACACCCTGTACCTTATTCCTTGTGCATTTTCATACTGTGAATCTATCTTATTATACTAAGAAATCTTTAGATATTTGGACAAAGCCAGTCAAATAGAGGATAATCTCTAAAATGTTTGTGCAATTACCTATTCTATATGTACTACTCGGGCCATGATTTATGAAAACATATTCAATTATTATGTACAGTGCTCAACATAGTGATACTATCGATCCGTACTATGCATGTCCAAAGCACGTTAAATTGGGATAAATATTTATCGATACCAGTACATGTACATTTTAAATGTCTACAAATTACTGCCACTGTGTGTTGTTTGTCACATATCTAAAATATCTTTTTCATCCAAAACAACCTGTATTAGCAAGAATTGAAACAGCAATCTATATATTGCAAACGCCATGCAATGACTTCGAAATCCATGTGATTATCCTATAATGCAATTGCTCCTATTCATATCTTCTAATTTTAGATTCGGAATTTCTATTCTATTTTTAGAAAAAAATCAAACTAAAAAATCAAAGCGCTTGGTCTTCCTATAACCCTAACCCTAACCCTAACCCTAACCCTTAACCCTAACCCTAACCCTAACCCTAACCCTAACCCCTAACCCTAACCCTAACCCTAACCCTAACCAGGGTGCAGGGTATAGGGTGCAGGGTATAGGGTATAGGGTGCAGGGTATAGGGTATAGGGTGCAGGGTATAGGGTATAGGGTATAGGGTGCAGGTTATAGGGTATAGGGTGCAGGGTATAGGGTATAGGGTGCAGGGTATAGGGTATAGGGTGCAGGGTATAGGGTATAGGATGTAGGGTGTAGGGTATAGGGTGCAGGGTGTAAGGTATAGGGTATAGGGTGTAGGGTACAGGGTGCTTTATACCCTATACCCTGTACCTTGTACCCTGTACCTTACACCCTGTACCTTATACCCTGTACCTTACACCCTGTACCTTATACCCTGTACCCTACACCCTGTACCCTATACCTTACACCCTGTACCCTATACCTTACACCCTGTACCCTATTCCTTGTGCATTTTCATACTGTGAATCTATCTTATTATACTAAGAAATCTTTAGATATTTGGACAAAGCCAGTCAAATAGAGGATAATCTCTAAAATGTTTGTGCAATTACCTATTCTATATCTACTACTCGGGCCATGATTTATGAAAACATCTTCAATTATTATATACAGTGCTCAACATAGTGATAATACCGATCCGTACTATGCATGTCCAAAGCACGTTAAATTGGGATAAATATTTATCAATACCAGTACATGTACATTTTAAATGTCAACAAATTACTGCCACTCTGTGGTGTTTGTCACATATCTAAAATATCTTTTTCATCCAAAACAACCTGTATTAGCACGAATTGAAACAGCAATCTATATATTGCAAACGCCATGCAATGACTTCAAAATTCATGTGATTATCCTATAATGCAATTGCTCCTTTTCATATCTTCTAATTTTAGATTCGGAATTTCTATTCTATTTTTAGAAAAAAAATCAAACTAAAAAATCAAAGCGCTTGGTCTTCCTATAACCCTTAACCCTAACCCTAACCCTAACCTTAACCCTAACCCTTTAACCCTAACCCTAACCCTAACCCTAACCCTAACCCTAACCCTAATTTTAGATTCGGAATTTCTATTCTATTTTTAGAAAAAAATCAAACTAAAAAATCAAAGCGCTTGGTCTTCCTATAACCCTAACCCTAACCCTAACCCTAACCCTTAACCCTAACCCTAACCCTAACCCTAACCCTAACCCTAACCCCTAACCCTAACCCTAACCCTAACCAGGGTGCAGGGTATAGGGTGCAGGGTATAGGGTATAGGGTGCAGGGTATAGGGTATAGGGTGCAGGGTATAGGGTATAGGGTATAGGGTGCAGGTTATAGGGTATAGGGTGCAGGGTATAGGGTATAGGGTGCAGGGTATAGGGTATAGGGTGCAGGGTATAGGGTATAGGATGTAGGGTGTAGGGTATAGGGTGCAGGGTGTAAGGTATAGGGTATAGGGTGTAGGGTACAGGGTGCTTTATACCCTATACCCTGTACCTTGTACCCTGTACCTTACACCCTGTACCTTATACCCTGTACCTTACACCCTGTACCTTATACCCTGTACCCTACACCCTGTACCCTATACCTTACACCCTGTACCCTATACCTTACACCCTGTACCCTATTCCTTGTGCATTTTCATACTGTGAATCTATCTTATTATACTAAGAAATCTTTAGATATTTGGACAAAGCCAGTCAAATAGAGGATAATCTCTAAAATGTTTGTGCAATTACCTATTCTATATCTACTACTCGGGCCATGATTTATGAAAACATCTTCAATTATTATATACAGTGCTCAACATAGTGATAATACCGATCCGTACTATGCATGTCCAAAGCACGTTAAATTGGGATAAATATTTATCAATACCAGTACATGTACATTTTAAATGTCAACAAATTACTGCCACTCTGTGGTGTTTGTCACATATCTAAAATATCTTTTTCATCCAAAACAACCTGTATTAGCACGAATTGAAACAGCAATCTATATATTGCAAACGCCATGCAATGACTTCAAAATTCATGTGATTATCCTATAATGCAATTGCTCCTTTTCATATCTTCTAATTTTAGATTCGGAATTTCTATTCTATTTTTAGAAAAAAAATCAAACTAAAAAATCAAAGCGCTTGGTCTTCCTATAACCCTAACCCTAACCCTAACCCTAACCCTTAACCCTAACCCTAACCCTAACCCTAACCCTAACCCTAACCTTACACCCTGTACCTTACACCCTGTACCTTATACCCTGTACCTTACACCCTGTACCTAATACCCTGTACCCTACACCCTGTACCCTATACCTTACACCCTGTACCCTATACCTTACACCCTGTACCTTATTCCTTGTGCATTTTCATACTGTGAATCTATCTTATTATACTAAGAAATCTTTAGATATTTGGACAAAGCCAGTCAAATAGAGGATAATCTCTAAAATGTTTGTGCAATTACCTATTCTATATGTACTACTCGGGCCATGATTTATGAAAACATATTCAATTATTATGTACAGTGCTCAACATAGTGATACTATCGATCCGTACTATGCATGTCCAAAGCACGTTAAATTGGGATAAATATTTATCGATACCAGTACATGTACATTTTAAATGTCTACAAATTACTGCCACTGTGTGTTGTTTGTCACATATCTAAAATATCTTTTTCATCCAAAACAACCTGTATTAGCAAGAATTGAAACAGCAATCTATATATTGCAAACGCCATGCAATGACTTCGAAATCCATGTGATTATCCTATAATGCAATTGCTCCTATTCATATCTTCTAATTTTAGATTCGGAATTTCTATTCTATTTTTAGAAAAAAATCAAACTAAAAAATCAAAGCGCTTGGTCTTCCTATAACCCTAACCCTAACCCTAACCCTAACCCTTAACCCTAACCCTAACCCTAACCCTAACCCTAACCCTAACCCCTAACCCTAACCCTAACCCTAACCAGGGTGCAGGGTATAGGGTGCAGGGTATAGGGTATAGGGTGCAGGGTATAGGGTATAGGGTGCAGGGTATAGGGTATAGGGTATAGGGTGCAGGTTATAGGGTATAGGGTGCAGGGTATAGGGTATAGGGTGCAGGGTATAGGGTATAGGGTGCAGGGTATAGGGTATAGGATGTAGGGTGTAGGGTATAGGGTGCAGGGTGTAAGGTATAGGGTATAGGGTGTAGGGTACAGGGTGCTTTATACCCTATACCCTGTACCTTGTACCCTGTACCTTACACCCTGTACCTTATACCCTGTACCTTACACCCTGTACCTTATACCCTGTACCCTACACCCTGTACCCTATACCTTACACCCTGTACCCTATACCTTACACCCTGTACCCTATTCCTTGTGCATTTTCATACTGTGAATCTATCTTATTATACTAAGAAATCTTTAGATATTTGGACAAAGCCAGTCAAATAGAGGATAATCTCTAAAATGTTTGTGCAATTACCTATTCTATATCTACTACTCGGGCCATGATTTATGAAAACATCTTCAATTATTATATACAGTGCTCAACATAGTGATAATACCGATCCGTACTATGCATGTCCAAAGCACGTTAAATTGGGATAAATATTTATCAATACCAGTACATGTACATTTTAAATGTCAACAAATTACTGCCACTCTGTGGTGTTTGTCACATATCTAAAATATCTTTTTCATCCAAAACAACCTGTATTAGCACGAATTGAAACAGCAATCTATATATTGCAAACGCCATGCAATGACTTCAAAATTCATGTGATTATCCTATAATGCAATTGCTCCTTTTCATATCTTCTAATTTTAGATTCGGAATTTCTATTCTATTTTTAGAAAAAAAATCAAACTAAAAAATCAAAGCGCTTGGTCTTCCTATAACCCTAACCCTAACCCTAACCCTAACCCTTAACCCTAACCCTAACCCTAACCCTAACCCTAACCCTAACCTTACACCCTGTACCTTACACCCTGTACCTTATACCCTGTACCTTACACCCTGTACCTAATACCCTGTACCCTACACCCTGTACCCTATACCTTACACCCTGTACCCTATACCTTACACCCTGTACCTTATTCCTTGTGCATTTTCATACTGTGAATCTATCTTATTATACTAAGAAATCTTTAGATATTTGGACAAAGCCAGTCAAATAGAGGATAATCTCTAAAATGTTTGTGCAATTACCTATTCTATATGTACTACTCGGGCCATGATTTATGAAAACATATTCAATTATTATGTACAGTGCTCAACATAGTGATACTATCGATCCGTACTATGCATGTCCAAAGCACGTTAAATTGGGATAAATATTTATCGATACCAGTACATGTACATTTTAAATGTCTACAAATTACTGCCACTGTGTGTTGTTTGTCACATATCTAAAATATCTTTTTCATCCAAAACAACCTGTATTAGCAAGAATTGAAACAGCAATCTATATATTGCAAACGCCATGCAATGACTTCGAAATCCATGTGATTATCCTATAATGCAATTGCTCCTATTCATATCTTCTAATTTTAGATTCGGAATTTCTATTCTATTTTTAGAAAAAAATCAAACTAAAAAATCAAAGCGCTTGGTCTTCCTATAACCCTAACCCTAACCCTAACCCTAACCCTTAACCCTAACCCTAACCCTAACCCTAACCCTAACCCCTAACCCTAACCCTAACCCTAACCAGGGTGCAGGGTATAGGGTGCAGGGTATAGGGTATAGGGTGCAGGGTATAGGGTATAGGGTGCAGGGTATAGGGTATAGGGTATAGGGTGCAGGTTATAGGGTATAGGGTGCAGGGTATAGGGTATAGGGTGCAGGGTATAGGGTATAGGGTGCAGGGTATAGGGTATAGGATGTAGGGTGTAGGGTATAGGGTGCAGGGTGTAAGGTATAGGGTATAGGGTGTAGGGTACAGGGTGCTTTATACCCTATACCCTGTACCTTGTACCCTGTACCTTACACCCTGTACCTTATACCCTGTACCTTACACCCTGTACCTTATACCCTGTACCCTACACCCTGTACCCTATACCTTACACCCTGTACCCTATACCTTACACCCTGTACCCTATTCCTTGTGCATTTTCATACTGTGAATCTATCTTATTATACTAAGAAATCTTTAGATATTTGGACAAAGCCAGTCAAATAGAGGATAATCTCTAAAATGTTTGTGCAATTACCTATTCTATATCTACTACTCGGGCCATGATTTATGAAAACATCTTCAATTATTATATACAGTGCTCAACATAGTGATAATACCGATCCGTACTATGCATGTCCAAA
The DNA here is from genome assembly GCF_947568905.1 of Ostrea edulis. Taxonomy (NCBI): domain Eukaryota; kingdom Metazoa; phylum Mollusca; class Bivalvia; order Ostreida; family Ostreidae; genus Ostrea; species Ostrea edulis. The sequence continues at coordinate 226,537 of NC_079172.1, read as the reverse complement.
GCACGTTAAATTGGGATAAATATTTATCAATACCAGTACATGTACATTTTAAATGTCAACAAATTACTGCCACTCTGTGGTGTTTGTCACATATCTAAAATATCTTTTTCATCCAAAACAACCTGTATTAGCACGAATTGAAACAGCAATCTATATATTGCAAACGCCATGCAATGACTTCAAAATTCATGTGATTATCCTATAATGCAATTGCTCCTTTTCATATCTTCTAATTTTAGATTCGGAATTTCTATTCTATTTTTAGAAAAAAAATCAAACTAAAAAATCAAAGCGCTTGGTCTTCCTATAACCCTAACCCTAACCCTAACCCTAACCCTAACCCTTAACCCTAACCCTAACCCTAACCCTAACCCTAACCCTAACCCTAACCTTACACCCTGTACCTTACACCCTGTACCTTATACCCTGTACCTTACACCCTGTACCTAATACCCTGTACCCTACACCCTGTACCCTATACCTTACACCCTGTACCCTATACCTTACACCCTGTACCTTATTCCTTGTGCATTTTCATACTGTGAATCTATCTTATTATACTAAGAAATCTTTAGATATTTGGACAAAGCCAGTCAAATAGAGGATAATCTCTAAAATGTTTGTGCAATTACCTATTCTATATGTACTACTCGGGCCATGATTTATGAAAACATATTCAATTATTATGTACAGTGCTCAACATAGTGATACTATCGATCCGTACTATGCATGTCCAAAGCACGTTAAATTGGGATAAATATTTATCGATACCAGTACATGTACATTTTAAATGTCTACAAATTACTGCCACTGTGTGTTGTTTGTCACATATCTAAAATATCTTTTTCATCCAAAACAACCTGTATTAGCAAGAATTGAAACAGCAATCTATATATTGCAAACGCCATGCAATGACTTCGAAATCCATGTGATTATCCTATAATGCAATTGCTCCTATTCATATCTTCTAATTTTAGATTCGGAATTTCTATTCTATTTTTAGAAAAAAATCAAACTAAAAAATCAAAGCGCTTGGTCTTCCTATAACCCTAACCCTAACCCTAACCCTAACCCTTAACCCTAACCCTAACCCTAACCCTAACCCTAACCCCTAACCCTAACCCTAACCCTAACCCTAACCCTAACCAGGGTGCAGGGTATAGGGTGCAGGGTATAGGGTATAGGGTGCAGGGTATAGGGTATAGGGTGCAGGGTATAGGGTATAGGGTATAGGGTGCAGGTTATAGGGTATAGGGTGCAGGGTATAGGGTATAGGGTGCAGGGTATAGGGTATAGGGTGCAGGGTATAGGGTATAGGATGTAGGGTGTAGGGTATAGGGTGCAGGGTGTAAGGTATAGGGTATAGGGTGTAGGGTACAGGGTGCTTTATACCCTATACCCTGTACCTTGTACCCTGTACCTTACACCCTGTACCTTATACCCTGTACCTTACACCCTGTACCTTATACCCTGTACCCTACACCCTGTACCCTATACCTTACACCCTGTACCCTATACCTTACACCCTGTACCCTATTCCTTGTGCATTTTCATACTGTGAATCTATCTTATTATACTAAGAAATCTTTAGATATTTGGACAAAGCCAGTCAAATAGAGGATAATCTCTAAAATGTTTGTGCAATTACCTATTCTATATCTACTACTCGGGCCATGATTTATGAAAACATCTTCAATTATTATATACAGTGCTCAACATAGTGATAATACCGATCCGTACTATGCATGTCCAAAGCACGTTAAATTGGGATAAATATTTATCAATACCAGTACATGTACATTTTAAATGTCAACAAATTACTGCCACTCTGTGGTGTTTGTCACATATCTAAAATATCTTTTTCATCCAAAACAACCTGTATTAGCACGAATTGAAACAGCAATCTATATATTGCAAACGCCATGCAATGACTTCAAAATTCATGTGATTATCCTATAATGCAATTGCTCCTTTTCATATCTTCTAATTTTAGATTCGGAATTTCTATTCTATTTTTAGAAAAAAAATCAAACTAAAAAATCAAAGCGCTTGGTCTTCCTATAACCCTAACCCTAACCCTAACCCTAACCCTAACCCTTAACCCTAACCCTAACCCTAACCCTAACCCTAACCCTAACCTTACACCCTGTACCTTACACCCTGTACCTTATACCCTGTACCTTACACCCTGTACCTAATACCCTGTACCCTACACCCTGTACCCTAAACCTTACACCCTGTACCTTATTCCTTGTGCATTTTCATACTGTGAATCTATCTTATTATACTAAGAAATCTTTAGATATTTGGACAAAGCCAGTCAAATAGAGGATAATCTCTAAAATGTTTGTGCAATTACCTATTCTATATGTACTACTCGGGCCATGATTTATGAAAACATATTCAATTATTATGTACAGTGCTCAACATAGTGATACTATCGATCCGTACTATGCATGTCCAAAGCACGTTAAATTGGGATAAATATTTATCGATACCAGTACATGTACATTTTAAATGTCTACAAATTACTGCCACTGTGTGTTGTTTGTCACATATCTAAAATATCTTTTTCATCCAAAACAACCTGTATTAGCAAGAATTGAAACAGCAATCTATATATTGCAAACGCCATGCAATGACTTCGAAATCCATGTGATTATCCTATAATGCAATTGCTCCTATTCATATCTTCTAATTTTAGATTCGGAATTTCTATTCTATTTTTAGAAAAAAATCAAACTAAAAAATCAAAGCGCTTGGTCTTCCTATAACCCTAACCCTAACCCTAACCCTAACCCTTAACCCTAACCCTAACCCTAACCCTAACCCTAACCCCTAACCCTAACCCTAACCCTAACCCTAACCCTAACCAGGGTGCAGGGTATAGGGTGCAGGGTATAGGGTATAGGGTGCAGGGTATAGGGTATAGGGTGCAGGGTATAGGGTATAGGGTATAGGGTGCAGGTTATAGGGTATAGGGTGCAGGGTATAGGGTATAGGGTGCAGGGTATAGGGTATAGGGTGCAGGGTATAGGGTATAGGATGTAGGGTGTAGGGTATAGGGTGCAGGGTGTAAGGTATAGGGTATAGGGTGTAGGGTACAGGGTGCTTTATACCCTATACCCTGTACCTTGTACCCTGTACCTTACACCCTGTACCTTATACCCTGTACCTTACACCCTGTACCTTATACCCTGTACCCTACACCCTGTACCCTATACCTTACACCCTGTACCCTATACCTTACACCCTGTACCCTATTCCTTGTGCATTTTCATACTGTGAATCTATCTTATTATACTAAGAAATCTTTAGATATTTGGACAAAGCCAGTCAAATAGAGGATAATCTCTAAAATGTTTGTGCAATTACCTATTCTATATCTACTACTCGGGCCATGATTTATGAAAACATCTTCAATTATTATATACAGTGCTCAACATAGTGATAATACCGATCCGTACTATGCATGTCCAAAGCACGTTAAATTGGGATAAATATTTATCAATACCAGTACTTGTACATTTTAAATGTCAACAAATTACTGCCACTCTGTGGTGTTTGTCACATATCTAAAATATCTTTTTCATCCAAAACAACCTGTATTAGCACGAATTGAAACAGCAATCTATATATTGCAAACGCCATGCAATGACTTCAAAATTCATGTGATTATCCTATAATGCAATTGCTCCTTTTCATATCTTCTAATTTTAGATTCGGAATTTCTATTCTATTTTTAGAAAAAAAATCAAACTAAAAAATCAAAGCGCTTGGTCTTCCTATAACCCTAACCCTAACCCTAACCCTAAAAAATAAAAGCGCTTGGTCTTCCTATAACCCTAACCCTAACCCTAACCCTAACCCTAACCCCTAACCCTAACCCTAACCCTAACCCTAACCAGGGTGCAGGGTATAGGGTGCAGGGTATAGGGTATAGGGTGCAGGGTATAGGGTATAGGGTGCAGGGTATAGGGTATAGGGTATAGGGTGCAGGTTATAGGGTATAGGGTGCAGGGTATAGGGTATAGGGTGCAGGGTATAGGGTATAGGGTGCAGGGTATAGGGTATAGGATGTAGGGTGTAGGGTATAGGGTGCAGGGTGTAAGGTATAGGGTATAGGGTGTAGGGTACAGGGTGCTTTATACCCTATACCCTGTACCTTGTACCCTGTACCTTACACCCTGTACCTTATACCCTGTACCTTACACCCTGTACCTTATACCCTGTACCCTACACCCTGTACCCTATACCTTACACCCTGTACCCTATACCTTACACCCTGTACCCTATTCCTTGTGCATTTTCATACTGTGAATCTATCTTATTATACTAAGAAATCTTTAGATATTTGGACAAAGCCAGTCAAATAGAGGATAATCTCTAAAATGTTTGTGCAATTACCTATTCTATATCTACTACTCGGGCCATGATTTATGAAAACATCTTCAATTATTATATACAGTGCTCAACATAGTGATAATACCGATCCGTACTATGCATGTCCAAAGCACGTTAAATTGGGATAAATATTTATCAATACCAGTACATGTACATTTTAAATGTCAACAAATTACTGCCACTCTGTGGTGTTTGTCACATATCTAAAATATCTTTTTCATCCAAAACAACCTGTATTAGCACGAATTGAAACAGCAATCTATATATTGCAAACGCCATGCAATGACTTCAAAATTCATGTGATTATCCTATAATGCAATTGCTCCTTTTCATATCTTCTAATTTTAGATTCGGAATTTCTATTCTATTTTTAGAAAAAAAATCAAACTAAAAAATCAAAGCGCTTGGTCTTCCTATAACCCTAACCCTAACCCTAACCCTAACCCTAAAAAATAAAAGCGCTTGGTCTTCCTATAACCCTAACCCTAACCCTAACCCTTAACCCTAACCCTAACCCTAACCCTAACCCCTAACCCTAACCCTAACCCTAACCCTAACCAGGGTGCAGGGTATAGGGTGCAGGGTATAGGGTATAGGGTGCAGGGTATAGGGTATAGGGTGCAGGGTATAGGGTATAGGGTATAGGGTGCAGGTTATAGGGTATAGGGTGCAGGGTATAGGGTATAGGGTGCAGGGTATAGGGTATAGGGTGCAGGGTATAGGGTATAGGATGTAGGGTGTAGGGTATAGGGTGCAGGGTGTAAGGTATAGGGTATAGGGTGTAGGGTACAGGGTGCTTTATACCCTATACCCTGTACCTTGTACCCTGTACCTTACACCCTGTACCTTATACCCTGTACCTTACACCCTGTACCTTATACCCTGTACCCTACACCCTGTACCCTATACCTTACACCCTGTACCCTATACCTTACACCCTGTACCCTATTCCTTGTGCATTTTCATACTGTGAATCTATCTTATTATACTAAGAAATCTTTAGATATTTGGACAAAGCCAGTCAAATAGAGGATAATCTCTAAAATGTTTGTGCAATTACCTATTCTATATCTACTACTCGGGCCATGATTTATGAAAACATCTTCAATTATTATATACAGTGCTCAACATAGTGATAATACCGATCCGTACTATGCATGTCCAAAGCACGTTAAATTGGGATAAATATTTATCGATACCAGTACATGTACATTTTAAATGTCAACAAATTACTGCCACTGTGTGTTGTTTGTCACATATCTAAAATATCTTTTTCATCCAAAACAACCTGTATTAGCAAGAATTGAAACAGCAATCTATATATTGCAAACGCCATGCAATGACTTCGAAATCCATGTGATTATCCTATAATGCAATTGCTCCTATTCATATCTTCTAATTTTAGATTCGGAATTTCTATTCTATTTTTAGAAAAAAATCAAACTAAAAAATCAAAGCGCTTGGTCTTCCTATAACCCTAACCCTAACCCTAACCCTAACCCTTAACCCTAACCCTAACCCTAACCCTAACCCTAACCCTAACCCTAACCCTAACCCTAACCCTAACCAGGGTGCAGGGTATAGGGTGCAGGGTATAGGGTATAGGGTGCAGGGTATAGGGTATAGGGTGCAGGGTATAGGGTATAGGGTATAGGGTGCAGGTTATAGGGTATAGGGTGCAGGGTATAGGGTATAGGGTGCAGGGTATAGGGTATAGGGTGCAGGGTATAGGGTATAGGATGTAGGGTGTAGGGTATAGGGTGCAGGGTGTAAGGTATAGGGTATAGGGTGTAGGGTACAGGGTGCTTTATACCCTATACCCTGTACCTTGTACCCTGTACCTTACACCCTGTACCTTATACCCTGTACCTTACACCCTGTACCTTATACCCTGTACCCTACACCCTGTACCCTATACCTTACACCCTGTACCCTATACCTTACACCCTGTACCCTATTCCTTGTGCATTTTCATACTGTGAATCTATCTTATTATACTAAGAAATCTTTAGATATTTGGACAAAGCCAGTCAAATAGAGGATAATCTCTAAAATGTTTGTGCAATTACCTATTCTATATCTACTACTCGGGCCATGATTTATGAAAACATCTTCAATTATTATATACAGTGCTCAACATAGTGATAATACCGATCCGTACTATGCATGTCCAAAGCACGTTAAATTGGGATAAATATTTATCAATACCAGTACATGTACATTTTAAATGTCAACAAATTACTGCCACTCAGTGGTGTTTGTCACATATCTAAAATATCTTTTTCATCCAAAACAACCTGTATTAGCACGAATTGAAACAGCAATCTATATATTGCAAACGCCATGCAATGACTTCAAAATTCATGTGATTATCCTATAATGCAATTGCTCCTTTTCATATCTTCTAATTTTAGATTCGGAATTTCTATTCTATTTTTAGAAAAAAAATCAAACTAAAAAATCAAAGCGCTTGGTCTTCCTATAACCCTAACCCTAACCCTAACCCTAACCCTAAAAAATAAAAGCGCTTGGTCTTCCTATAACCCTAACCCTAACCCTAACCCTAACCCCTAACCCTAACCCTAACCCTAACCCTAACCAGGGTGCAGGGTATAGGGTGCAGGGTATAGGGTATAGGGTGCAGGGTATAGGGTATAGGGTGCAGGGTATAGGGTATAGGGTATAGGGTGCAGGTTATAGGGTATAGGGTGCAGGGTATAGGGTATAGGGTGCAGGGTATAGGGTATAGGGTGCAGGGTATAGGGTATAGGATGTAGGGTGTAGGGTATAGGGTGCAGGGTGTAAGGTATAGGGTATAGGGTGTAGGGTACAGGGTGCTTTATACCCTATACCCTGTACCTTGTACCCTGTACCTTACACCCTGTACCTTATACCCTGTACCTTACACCCTGTACCTTATACCCTGTACCCTACACCCTGTACCCTATACCTTACACCCTGTACCCTATACCTTACACCCTGTACCCTATTCCTTGTGCATTTTCATACTGTGAATCTATCTTATTATACTAAGAAATCTTTAGATATTTGGACAAAGCCAGTCAAATAGAGGATAATCTCTAAAATGTTTGTGCAATTACCTATTCTATATCTACTACTCGGGCCATGATTTATGAAAACATCTTCAATTATTATATACAGTGCTCAACATAGTGATAATACCGATCCGTACTATGCATGTCCAAAGCACGTTAAATTGGGATAAATATTTATCAATACCAGTACATGTACATTTTAAATGTCAACAAATTACTGCCACTCTGTGGTGTTTGTCACATATCTAAAATATCTTTTTCATCCAAAACAACCTGTATTAGCACGAATTGAAACAGCAATCTATATATTGCAAACGCCATGCAATGACTTCAAAATTCATGTGATTATCCTATAATGCAATTGCTCCTTTTCATATCTTCTAATTTTAGATTCGGAATTTCTATTCTATTTTTAGAAAAAAAATCAAACTAAAAAATCAAAGCGCTTGGTCTTCCTATAACCCTAACCCTAACCCTAACCCTAACCCTAAAAAATAAAAGCGCTTGGTCTTCCTATAACCCTAACCCTAACCCTAACCCTTAACCCTAACCCTAACCCTAACCCTAACCCTAACCCCTAACCCTAACCCTAACCCTAACCCTAACCAGGGTGCAGGGTATAGGGTGCAGGGTATAGGGTATAGGGTGCAGGGTATAGGGTATAGGGTGCAGGGTATAGGGTATAGGGTATAGGGTGCAGGTTATAGGGTATAGGGTGCAGGGTATAGGGTATAGGGTGCAGGGTATAGGGTATAGGGTGCAGGGTATAGGGTATAGGATGTAGGGTGTAGGGTATAGGGTGCAGGGTGTAAGGTATAGGGTATAGGGTGTAGGGTACAGGGTGCTTTATACCCTATACCCTGTACCTTGTACCCTGTACCTTACACCCTGTACCTTATACCCTGTACCTTACACCCTGTACCTTATACCCTGTACCCTACACCCTGTACCCTATACCTTACACCCTGTACCCTATACCTTACACCCTGTACCCTATTCCTTGTGCATTTTCATACTGTGAATCTATCTTATTATACTAAGAAATCTTTAGATATTTGGACAAAGCCAGTCAAATAGAGGATAATCTCTAAAATGTTTGTGCAATTACCTATTCTATATCTACTACTCGGGCCATGATTTATGAAAACATCTTCAATTATTATATACAGTGCTCAACATAGTGATAATACCGATCCGTACTATGCATGTCCAAAGCACGTTAAATTGGGATAAATATTTATCAATACCAGTACATGTACATTTTAAATGTCAACAAATTACTGCCACTCTGTGGTGTTTGTCACATATCTAAAATATCTTTTTCATCCAAAACAACCTGTATTAGCACGAATTGAAACAGCAATCTATATATTGCAAACGCCATGCAATGACTTCAAAATTCATGTGATTATCCTATAATGCAATTGCTCCTTTTCATATCTTCTAATTTTAGATTCGGAATTTCTATTCTATTTTTAGAAAAAAAATCAAACTAAAAAATCAAAGCGCTTGGTCTTCCTATAACCCTAACCCTAACCCTAACCCTAACCCTAAAAAATAAAAGCGCTTGGTCTTCCTATAACCCTAACCCTAACCCTAACCCTAACCCCTAACCCTAACCCTAACCCTAACCAGGGTGCAGGGTATAGGGTGCAGGGTATAGGGTATAGGGTGCAGGGTATAGGGTATAGGGTGCAGGGTATAGGGTATAGGGTATAGGGTGCAGGTTATAGGGTATAGGGTGCAGGGTATAGGGTATAGGGTGCAGGGTATAGGGTATAGGGTGCAGGGTATAGGGTATAGGATGTAGGGTGTAGGGTATAGGGTGCAGGGTGTAAGGTATAGGGTATAGGGTGTAGGGTACAGGGTGCTTTATACCCTATACCCTGTACCTTGTACCCTGTACCTTACACCCTGTACCTTATACCCTGTACCTTACACCCTGTACCTTATACCCTGTACCCTACACCCTGTACCCTATACCTTACACCCTGTACCCTATACCTTACACCCTGTACCCTATTCCTTGTGCATTTTCATACTGTGAATCTATCTTATTATACTAAGAAATCTTTAGATATTTGGACAAAGCCAGTCAAATAGAGGATAATCTCTAAAATGTTTGTGCAATTACCTATTCTATATCTACTACTCGGGCCATGATTTATGAAAACATCTTCAATTATTATATACAGTGCTCAACATAGTGATAATACCGATCCGTACTATGCATGTCCAAAGCACGTTAAATTGGGATAAATATTTATCAATACCAGTACATGTACATTTTAAATGTCAACAAATTACTGCCACTCTGTGGTGTTTGTCACATATCTAAAATATCTTTTTCATCCAAAACAACCTGTATTAGCACGAATTGAAACAGCAATCTATATATTGCAAACGCCATGCAATGACTTCAAAATTCATGTGATTATCCTATAATGCAATTGCTCCTTTTCATATCTTCTAATTTTAGATTCGGAATTTCTATTCTATTTTTAGAAAAAAAATCAAACTAAAAAATCAAAGCGCTTGGTCTTCCTATAACCCTAACCCTAACCCTAACCCTAACCCTAAAAAATAAAAGCGCTTGGTCTTCCTATAACCCTAACCCTAACCCTAACCCTTAACCCTAACCCTAACCCTAACCCTAACCCTAACCCCTAACCCTAACCCTAACCCTAACCCTAACCAGGGTGCAGGGTATAGGGTGCAGGGTATAGGGTATAGGGTGCAGGGTATAGGGTATAGGGTGCAGGGTATAGGGTATAGGGTATAGGGTGCAGGTTATAGGGTATAGGGTGCAGGGTATAGGGTATAGGGTGCAGGGTATAGGGTATAGGGTGCAGGGTATAGGGTATAGGATGTAGGGTGTAGGGTATAGGGTGCAGGGTGTAAGGTATAGGGTATAGGGTGTAGGGTACAGGGTGCTTTATACCCTATACCCTGTACCTTGTACCCTGTACCTTACACCCTGTACCTTATACCCTGTACCTTACACCCTGTACCTTATACCCTGTACCCTACACCCTGTACCCTATACCTTACACCCTGTACCCTATACCTTACACCCTGTACCCTATTCCTTGTGCATTTTCATACTGTGAATCTATCTTATTATACTAAGAAATCTTTAGATATTTGGACAAAGCCAGTCAAATAGAGGATAATCTCTAAAATGTTTGTGCAATTACCTATTCTATATCTACTACTCGGGCCATGATTTATGAAAACATCTTCAATTATTATATACAGTGCTCAACATAGTGATAATACCGATCCGTACTATGCATGTCCAAAGCACGTTAAATTGGGATAAATATTTATCAATACCAGTACATGTACATTTTAAATGTCAACAAATTACTGCCACTCTGTGGTGTTTGTCACATATCTAAAATATCTTTTTCATCCAAAACAACCTGTATTAGCACGAATTGAAACAGCAATCTATATATTGCAAACGCCATGCAATGACTTCAAAATTCATGTGATTATCCTATAATGCAATTGCTCCTTTTCATATCTTCTAATTTTAGATTCGGAATTTCTATTCTATTTTTAGAAAAAAAATCAAACTAAAAAATCAAAGCGCTTGGTCTTCCTATAACCCTAACCCTAACCCTAACCCTAACCCTAAAAAATAAAAGCGCTTGGTCTTCCTATAACCCTAACCCTAACCCTAACCCTTAACCCTAACCCTAACCCTAACCCTAACCCTAACCCCTAACCCTAACCCTAACCCTAACCCTAACCAGGGTGCAGGGTATAGGGTGCAGGGTATAGGGTATAGGGTGCAGGGTATAGGGTATAGGGTGCAGGGTATAGGGTATAGGGTATAGGGTGCAGGTTATAGGGTATAGGGTGCAGGGTATAGGGTATAGGGTGCAGGGTATAGGGTATAGGGTGCAGGGTATAGGGTATAGGATGTAGGGTGTAGGGTATAGGGTGCAGGGTGTAAGGTATAGGGTATAGGGTGTAGGGTACAGGGTGCTTTATACCCTATACCCTGTACCTTGTACCCTGTACCTTACACCCTGTACCTTATACCCTGTACCTTACACCCTGTACCTTATACCCTGTACCCTACACCCTGTACCCTATACCTTACACCCTGTACCCTATACCTTACACCCTGTACCCTATTCCTTGTGCATTTTCATACTGTGAATCTATCTTATTATACTAAGAAATCTTTAGATATTTGGACAAAGCCAGTCAAATAGAGGATAATCTCTAAAATGTTTGTGCAATTACCTATTCTATATCTACTACTCGGGCCATGATTTATGAAAACATCTTCAATTATTATATACAGTGCTCAACATAGTGATAATACCGATCCGTACTATGCATGTCCAAAGCACGTTAAATTGGGATAAATATTTATCAATACCAGTACATGTACATTTTAAATGTCAACAAATTACTGCCACTCTGTGGTGTTTGTCACATATCTAAAATATCTTTTTCATCCAAAACAACCTGTATTAGCACGAATTGAAACAGCAATCTATATATTGCAAACGCCATGCAATGACTTCAAAATTCATGTGATTATCCTATAATGCAATTGCTCCTTTTCATATCTTCTAATTTTAGATTCGGAATTTCTATTCTATTTTTAGAAAAAAAATCAAACTAAAAAATCAAAGCGCTTGGTCTTCCTATAACCCTAACCCTAACCCTAACCCTAACCCTAAAAAATAAAAGCGCTTGGTCTTCCTATAACCCTAACCCTAACCCTAACCCTAACCCTAACCCCTAACCCTAACCCTAACCCTAACCAGGGTGCAGGGTATAGGGTGCAGGGTATAGGGTATAGGGTGCAGGGTATAGGGTATAGGGTGCAGGGTATAGGGTATAGGGTATAGGGTGCAGGTTATAGGGTATAGGGTGCAGGGTATAGGGTATAGGGTGCAGGGTATAGGGTATAGGGTGCAGGGTATAGGGTATAGGATGTAGGGTGTAGGGTATAGGGTGCAGGGTGTAAGGTATAGGGTATAGGGTGTAGGGTACAGGGTGCTTTATACCCTATACCCTGTACCTTGTACCCTGTACCTTACACCCTGTACCTTATACCCTGTACCTTACACCCTGTACCTTATACCCTGTACCCTACACCCTGTACCCTATACCTTACACCCTGTACCCTATACCTTACACCCTGTACCCTATTCCTTGTGCATTTTCATACTGTGAATCTATCTTATTATACTAAGAAATCTTTAGATATTTGGACAAAGCCAGTCAAATAGAGGATAATCTCTAAAATGTTTGTGCAATTACCTATTCTATATCTACTACTCGGGCCATGATTTATGAAAACATCTTCAATTATTATATACAGTGCTCAACATAGTGATAATACCGATCCGTACTATGCATGTCCAAAGCACGTTAAATTGGGATAAATATTTATCAATACCAGTACATGTACATTTTAAATGTCAACAAATTACTGCCACTCTGTGGTGTTTGTCACATATCTAAAATATCTTTTTCATCCAAAACAACCTGTATTAGCACGAATTGAAACAGCAATCTATATATTGCAAACGCCATGCAATGACTTCAAAATTCATGTGATTATCCTATAATGCAATTGCTCCTTTTCATATCTTCTAATTTTAGATTCGGAATTTCTATTCTATTTTTAGAAAAAAAATCAAACTAAAAAATCAAAGCGCTTGGTCTTCCTATAACCCTAACCCTAACCCTAACCCTAACCCTAAAAAATAAAAGCGCTTGGTCTTCCTATAACCCTAACCCTAACCCTAACCCTTAACCCTAACCCTAACCCTAACCCTAACCCTAACCCCTAACCCTAACCCTAACCCTAACCCTAACCAGGGTGCAGGGTATAGGGTGCAGGGTATAGGGTATAGGGTGCAGGGTATAGGGTATAGGGTGCAGGGTATAGGGTATAGGGTATAGGGTGCAGGTTATAGGGTATAGGGTGCAGGGTATAGGGTATAGGGTGCAGGGTATAGGGTATAGGGTGCAGGGTATAGGGTATAGGATGTAGGGTGTAGGGTATAGGGTGCAGGGTGTAAGGTATAGGGTATAGGGTGTAGGGTACAGGGTGCTTTATACCCTATACCCTGTACCTTGTACCCTGTACCTTACACCCTGTACCTTATACCCTGTACCTTACACCCTGTACCTTATACCCTGTACCCTACACCCTGTACCCTATACCTTACACCCTGTACCCTATACCTTACACCCTGTACCCTATTCCTTGTGCATTTTCATACTGTGAATCTATCTTATTATACTAAGAAATCTTTAGATATTTGGACAAAGCCAGTCAAATAGAGGATAATCTCTAAAATGTTTGTGCAATTACCTATTCTATATCTACTACTCGGGCCATGATTTATGAAAACATCTTCAATTATTATATACAGTGCTCAACATAGTGATAATACCGATCCGTACTATGCATGTCCAAAGCACGTTAAATTGGGATAAATATTTATCAATACCAGTACATGTACATTTTAAATGTCAACAAATTACTGCCACTCTGTGGTGTTTGTCACATATCTAAAATATCTTTTTCATCCAAAACAACCTGTATTAGCACGAATTGAAACAGCAATCTATATATTGCAAACGCCATGCAATGACTTCAAAATTCATGTGATTATCCTATAATGCAATTGCTCCTTTTCATATCTTCTAATTTTAGATTCGGAATTTCTATTCTATTTTTAGAAAAAAAATCAAACTAAAAAATCAAAGCGCTTGGTCTTCCTATAACCCTAACCCTAACCCTAACCCTAACCCTAAAAAATAAAAGCGCTTGGTCTTCCTATAACCCTAACCCTAACCCTAACCCTAACCCTAACCCCTAACCCTAACCCTAACCCTAACCCTAACCAGGGTGCAGGGTATAGGGTGCAGGGTATAGGGTATAGGGTGCAGGGTATAGGGTATAGGGTGCAGGGTATAGGGTATAGGGTATAGGGTGCAGGTTATAGGGTATAGGGTGCAGGGTATAGGGTATAGGGTGCAGGGTATAGGGTATAGGGTGCAGGGTATAGGGTATAGGATGTAGGGTGTAGGGTATAGGGTGCAGGGTGTAAGGTATAGGGTATAGGGTGTAGGGTACAGGGTGCTTTATACCCTATACCCTGTACCTTGTACCCTGTACCTTACACCCTGTACCTTATACCCTGTACCTTACACCCTGTACCTTATACCCTGTACCCTACACCCTGTACCCTATACCTTACACCCTGTACCCTATACCTTACACCCTGTACCCTATTCCTTGTGCATTTTCATACTGTGAATCTATCTTATTATACTAAGAAATCTTTAGATATTTGGACAAAGCCAGTCAAATAGAGGATAATCTCTAAAATGTTTGTGCAATTACCTATTCTATATCTACTACTCGGGCCATGATTTATGAAAACATCTTCAATTATTATATACAGTGCTCAACATAGTGATAATACCGATCCGTACTATGCATGTCCAAAGCACGTTAAATTGGGATAAATATTTATCAATACCAGTACATGTACATTTTAAATGTCAACAAATTACTGCCACTCTGTGGTGTTTGTCACATATCTAAAATATCTTTTTCATCCAAAACAACCTGTATTAGCACGAATTGAAACAGCAATCTATATATTGCAAACGCCATGCAATGACTTCAAAATTCATGTGATTATCCTATAATGCAATTGCTCCTTTTCATATCTTCTAATTTTAGATTCGGAATTTCTATTCTATTTTTAGAAAAAAAATCAAACTAAAAAATCAAAGCGCTTGGTCTTCCTATAACCCTAACCCTAACCCTAACCCTAACCCTTAACCCTAACCCTAACCCTAACCCTAACCCTAACCTTACACCCTGTACCTTACACCCTGTACCTTATACCCTGTACCTTACACCCTGTACCTAATACCCTGTACCCTACACCCTGTACCCTATACCTTACACCCTGTACCCTATACCTTACACCCTGTACCTTATTCCTTGTGCATTTTCATACTGTGAATCTATCTTATTATACTAAGAAATCTTTAGATATTTGGACAAAGCCAGTCAAATAGAGGATAATCTCTAAAATGTTTGTGCAATTACCTATTCTATATGTACTACTCGGGCCATGATTTATGAAAACATATTCAATTATTATGTACAGTGCTCAACATAGTGATACTATCGATCCGTACTATGCATGTCCAAAGCACGTTAAATTGGGATAAATATTTATCAATACCAGTACATGTACATTTTAAATGTCTACAAATTACTGCCACTGTGTGTTGTTTGTCACATATCTAAAATATCTTTTTCATCCAAAACAACCTGTATTAGCAAGAATTGAAACAGCAATCTATATATTGCAAACGCCATGCAATGACTTCGAAATCCATGTGATTATCCTATAATGCAATTGCTCCTATTCATATCTTCTAATTTTAGATTCGGAATTTCTATTCTATTTTTAGAAAAAAATCAAACTAAAAAATCAAAGCGCTTGGTCTTCCTATAACCCTAACCCTAACCCTAACCCTAACCCTAACCCCTAACCCTAACCCTAACCCTAACCCTAACCAGGGTGCAGGGTATAGGGTGCAGGGTATAGGGTATAGGGTGCAGGGTATAGGGTATAGGGTGCAGGGTATAGGGTATAGGGTATAGGGTGCAGGTTATAGGGTATAGGGTGCAGGGTATAGGGTATAGGGTGCAGGGTATAGGGTATAGGGTGCAGGGTATAGGGTATAGGATGTAGGGTGTAGGGTATAGGGTGCAGGGTGTAAGGTATAGGGTATAGGGTGTAGGGTACAGGGTGCTTTATACCCTATACCCTGTACCTTGTACCCTGTACCTTACACCCTGTACCTTATACCCTGTACCTTACACCCTGTACCTTATACCCTGTACCCTACACCCTGTACCCTATACCTTACACCCTGTACCCTATACCTTACACCCTGTACCCTATTCCTTGTGCATTTTCATACTGTGAATCTATCTTATTATACTAAGAAATCTTTAGATATTTGGACAAAGCCAGTCAAATAGAGGATAATCTCTAAAATGTTTGTGCAATTACCTATTCTATATCTACTACTCGGGCCATGATTTATGAAAACATCTTCAATTATTATATACAGTGCTCAACATAGTGATAATACCGATCCGTACTATGCATGTCCAAAGCACGTTAAATTGGGATAAATATTTATCAATACCAGTACATGTACATTTTAAATGTCAACAAATTACTGCCACTCTGTGGTGTTTGTCACATATCTAAAATATCTTTTTCATCCAAAACAACCTGTATTAGCACGAATTGAAACAGCAATCTATATATTGCAAACGCCATGCAATGACTTCAAAATTCATGTGATTATCCTATAATGCAATTGCTCCTTTTCATATCTTCTAATTTTAGATTCGGAATTTCTATTCTATTTTTAGAAAAAAAATCAAACTAAAAAATCAAAGCGCTTGGTCTTCCTATAACCCTAACCCTAACCCTAACCCTAACCCTTAACCCTAACCCTAACCCTAACCCTAACCTTACACCCTGTACCTTACACCCTGTACCTTATACCCTGTACCTTACACCCTGTACCTAATACCCTGTACCCTACACCCTGTACCCTATACCTTACACCCTGTACCCTATACCTTACACCCTGTACCTTATTCCTTGTGCATTTTCATACTGTGAATCTATCTTATTATACTAAGAAATCTTTAGATATTTGGACAAAGCCAGTCAAATAGAGGATAATCTCTAAAATGTTTGTGCAATTACCTATTCTATATGTACTACTCGGGCCATGATTTATGAAAACATATTCAATTATTATGTACAGTGCTCAACATAGTGATACTATCGATCCGTACTATGCATGTCCAAAGCACGTTAAATTGGGATAAATATTTATCGATACCAGTACATGTACATTTTAAATGTCTACAAATTACTGCCACTGTGTGTTGTTTGTCACATATCTAAAATATCTTTTTCATCCAAAACAACCTGTATTAGCAAGAATTGAAACAGCAATCTATATATTGCAAACGCCATGCAATGACTTCGAAATCCATGTGATTATCCTATAATGCAATTGCTCCTATTCATATCTTCTAATTTTAGATTCGGAATTTCTATTCTATTTTTAGAAAAAAATCAAACTAAAAAATCAAAGCGCTTGGTCTTCCTATAACCCTAACCCTAACCCTAACCCTTAACCCTAACCCTAACCCTAACCCTAACCCTAACCCCTAACCCTAACCCTAACCCTAACCCTAACCCTAACCCTAACCAGGGTGCAGGGTATAGGGTGCAGGGTATAGGGTATAGGGTGCAGGGTATAGGGTATAGGGTGCAGGGTATAGGGTATAGGGTATAGGGTGCAGGTTATAGGGTATAGGGTGCAGGGTATAGGGTATAGGGTATAGGATGTAGGGTGTAGGGTATAGGGTGCAGGGTGTAAGGTATAGGGTATAGGGTGTAGGGTACAGGGTGCTTTATACCCTATACCCTGTACCTTGTACCCTGTACCTTACACCCTGTACCTTATACCCTGTACCTTACACCCTGTACCTTATACCCTGTACCCTACACCCTGTACCCTATACCTTACACCCTGTACCCTATACCTTACACCCTGTACCCTATTCCTTGTGCATTTTCATACTGTGAATCTATCTTATTATACTAAGAAATCTTTAGATATTTGGACAAAGCCAGTCAAATAGAGGATAATCTCTAAAATGTTTGTGCAATTACCTATTCTATATCTACTACTCGGGCCATGATTTATGAAAACATCTTCAATTATTATATACAGTGCTCAACATAGTGATAATACCGATCCGTACTATGCATGTCCAAAGCACGTTAAATTGGGATAAATATTTATCAATACCAGTACATGTACATTTTAAATGTCAACAAATTACTGCCACTCTGTGGTGTTTGTCACATATCTAAAATATCTTTTTCATCCAAAACAACCTGTATTAGCACGAATTGAAACAGCAATCTATATATTGCAAACGCCATGCAATGACTTCAAAATTCATGTGATTATCCTATAATGCAATTGCTCCTTTTCATATCTTCTAATTTTAGATTCGGAATTTCTATTCTATTTTTAGAAAAAAAATCAAACTAAAAAATCAAAGCGCTTGGTCTTCCTATAACCCTAACCCTAACCCTAACCCTAACCCTAACCCTTAACCCTAACCCTAACCCTAACCCTAACCCTAACCTTACACCCTGTACCTTACACCCTGTACCTTATACCCTGTACCTTACACCCTGTACCTAATACCCTGTACCCTACACCCTGTACCCTATACCTTACACCCTGTACCCTATACCTTACACCCTGTACCTTATTCCTTGTGCATTTTCATACTGTGAATCTATCTTATTATACTAAGAAATCTTTAGATATTTGGACAAAGCCAGTCAAATAGAGGATAATCTCTAAAATGTTTGTGCAATTACCTATTCTATATGTACTACTCGGGCCATGATTTATGAAAACATATTCAATTATTATGTACAGTGCTCAACATAGTGATACTATCGATCCGTACTATGCATGTCCAAAGCACGTTAAATTGGGATAAATATTTATCGATACCAGTACATGTACATTTTAAATGTCTACAAATTACTGCCACTGTGTGTTGTTTGTCACATATCTAAAATATCTTTTTCATCCAAAACAACCTGTATTAGCAAGAATTGAAACAGCAATCTATATATTGCAAACGCCATGCAATGACTTCGAAATCCATGTGATTATCCTATAATGCAATTGCTCCTATTCATATCTTCTAATTTTAGATTCGGAATTTCTATTCTATTTTTAGAAAAAAATCAAACTAAAAAATCAAAGCGCTTGGTCTTCCTATAACCCTAACCCTAACCCTAACCCTAACCCTTAACCCTAACCCTAACCCTAACCCTAACCCTAACCCCTAACCCTAACCCTAACCCTAACCAGGGTGCAGGGTATAGGGTGCAGGGTATAGGGTATAGGGTGCAGGGTATAGGGTATAGGGTGCAGGGTATAGGGTATAGGGTATAGGGTGCAGGTTATAGGGTATAGGGTGCAGGGTATAGGGTATAGGGTGCAGGGTATAGGGTATAGGGTGCAGGGTATAGGGTATAGGATGTAGGGTGTAGGGTATAGGGTGCAGGGTGTAAGGTATAGGGTATAGGGTGTAGGGTACAGGGTGCTTTATACCCTATACCCTGTACCTTGTACCCTGTACCTTACACCCTGTACCTTATACCCTGTACCTTACACCCTGTACCTTATACCCTGTACCCTACACCCTGTACCCTATACCTTACACCCTGTACCCTATACCTTACACCCTGTACCCTATTCCTTGTGCATTTTCATACTGTGAATCTATCTTATTATACTAAGAAATCTTTAGATATTTGGACAAAGCCAGTCAAATAGAGGATAATCTCTAAAATGTTTGTGCAATTACCTATTCTATATCTACTACTCGGGCCATGATTTATGAAAACATCTTCAATTATTATATACAGTGCTCAACATAGTGATAATACCGATCCGTACTATGCATGTCCAAAGCACGTTAAATTGGGATAAATATTTATCAATACCAGTACATGTACATTTTAAATGTCAACAAATTACTGCCACTCTGTGGTGTTTGTCACATATCTAAAATATCTTTTTCATCCAAAACAACCTGTATTAGCACGAATTGAAACAGCAATCTATATATTGCAAACGCCATGCAATGACTTCAAAATTCATGTGATTATCCTATAATGCAATTGCTCCTTTTCATATCTTCTAATTTTAGATTCGGAATTTCTATTCTATTTTTAGAAAAAAAATCAAACTAAAAAATCAAAGCGCTTGGTCTTCCTATAACCCTAACCCTAACCCTAACCCTAACCCTAACCCTTAACCCTAACCCTAACCCTAACCCTAACCCTAACCTTACACCCTGTACCTTACACCCTGTACCTTATACCCTGTACCTTACACCCTGTACCTAATACCCTGTACCCTACACCCTGTACCCTATACCTTACACCCTGTACCCTATACCTTACACCCTGTACCTTATTCCTTGTGCATTTTCATACTGTGAATCTATCTTATTATACTAAGAAATCTTTAGATATTTGGACAAAGCCAGTCAAATAGAGGATAATCTCTAAAATGTTTGTGCAATTACCTATTCTATATGTACTACTCGGGCCATGATTTATGAAAACATATTCAATTATTATGTACAGTGCTCAACATAGTGATACTATCGATCCGTACTATGCATGTCCAAAGCACGTTAAATTGGGATAAATATTTATCGATACCAGTACATGTACATTTTAAATGTCTACAAATTACTGCCACTGTGTGTTGTTTGTCACATATCTAAAATATCTTTTTCATCCAAAACAACCTGTATTAGCAAGAATTGAAACAGCAATCTATATATTGCAAACGCCATGCAATGACTTCGAAATCCATGTGATTATCCTATAATGCAATTGCTCCTATTCATATCTTCTAATTTTAGATTCGGAATTTCTATTCTATTTTTAGAAAAAAATCAAACTAAAAAATCAAAGCGCTTGGTCTTCCTATAACCCTAACCCTAACCCTAACCCTAACCCTTAACCCTAACCCTAACCCTAACCCTAACCCTAACCCTAACCCCTAACCCTAACCCTAACCCTAACCCTAACCCTAACCAGGGTGCAGGGTATAGGGTGCAGGGTATAGGGTATAGGGTGCAGGGTATAGGGTATAGGGTGCAGGGTATAGGGTATAGGGTATAGGGTGCAGGTTATAGGGTATAGGGTGCAGGGTATAGGGTATAGGGTGCAGGGTATAGGGTATAGGGTGCAGGGTATAGGGTATAGGATGTAGGGTGTAGGGTATAGGGTGCAGGGTGTAAGGTATAGGGTATAGGGTGTAGGGTACAGGGTGCTTTATACCCTATACCCTGTACCTTGTACCCTGTACCTTACACCCTGTACCTTATACCCTGTACCTTACACCCTGTACCTTATACCCTGTACCCTACACCCTGTACCCTATACCTTACACCCTGTACCCTATACCTTACACCCTGTACCCTATTCCTTGTGCATTTTCATACTGTGAATCTATCTTATTATACTAAGAAATCTTTAGATATTTGGACAAAGCCAGTCAAATAGAGGATAATCTCTAAAATGTTTGTGCAATTACCTATTCTATATCTACTACTCGGGCCATGATTTATGAAAACATCTTCAATTATTATATACAGTGCTCAACATAGTGATAATACCGATCCGTACTATGCATGTCCAAAGCACGTTAAATTGGGATAAATATTTATCAATACCAGTACATGTACATTTTAAATGTCAACAAATTACTGCCACTCTGTGGTGTTTGTCACATATCTAAAATATCTTTTTCATCCAAAACAACCTGTATTAGCACGAATTGAAACAGCAATCTATATATTGCAAACGCCATGCAATGACTTCAAAATTCATGTGATTATCCTATAATGCAATTGCTCCTTTTCATATCTTCTAATTTTAGATTCGGAATTTCTATTCTATTTTTAGAAAAAAAATCAAACTAAAAAATCAAAGCGCTTGGTCTTCCTATAACCCTAACCCTAACCCTAACCCTAACCCTAACCCTTAACCCTAACCCTAACCCTAACCCTAACCCTAACCTTACACCCTGTACCTTACACCCTGTACCTTATACCCTGTACCTTACACCCTGTACCTAATACCCTGTACCCTACACCCTGTACCCTATACCTTACACCCTGTACCCTATACCTTACACCCTGTACCTTATTCCTTGTGCATTTTCATACTGTGAATCTATCTTATTATACTAAGAAATCTTTAGATATTTGGACAAAGCCAGTCAAATAGAGGATAATCTCTAAAATGTTTGTGCAATTACCTATTCTATATGTACTACTCGGGCCATGATTTATGAAAACATATTCAATTATTATGTACAGTGCTCAACATAGTGATACTATCGATCCGTACTATGCATGTCCAAAGCACGTTAAATTGGGATAAATATTTATCGATACCAGTACATGTACATTTTAAATGTCTACAAATTACTGCCACTGTGTGTTGTTTGTCACATATCTAAAATATCTTTTTCATCCAAAACAACCTGTATTAGCAAGAATTGAAACAGCAATCTATATATTGCAAACGCCATGCAATGACTTCGAAATCCATGTGATTATCCTATAATGCAATTGCTCCTATTCATATCTTCTAATTTTAGATTCGGAATTTCTATTCTATTTTTAGAAAAAAATCAAACTAAAAAATCAAAGCGCTTGGTCTTCCTATAACCCTAACCCTAACCCTAACCCTAACCCTTAACCCTAACCCTAACCCTAACCCTAACCCTAACCCCTAACCCTAACCCTAACCCTAACCCTAACCCTAACCAGGGTGCAGGGTATAGGGTGCAGGGTATAGGGTATAGGGTGCAGGGTATAGGGTATAGGGTGCAGGGTATAGGGTATAGGGTATAGGGTGCAGGTTATAGGGTATAGGGTGCAGGGTATAGGGTATAGGGTGCAGGGTATAGGGTATAGGGTGCAGGGTATAGGGTATAGGATGTAGGGTGTAGGGTATAGGGTGCAGGGTGTAAGGTATAGGGTATAGGGTGTAGGGTACAGGGTGCTTTATACCCTATACCCTGTACCTTGTACCCTGTACCTTACACCCTGTACCTTATACCCTGTACCTTACACCCTGTACCTTATACCCTGTACCCTACACCCTGTACCCTATACCTTACACCCTGTACCCTATACCTTACACCCTGTACCCTATTCCTTGTGCATTTTCATACTGTGAATCTATCTTATTATACTAAGAAATCTTTAGATATTTGGACAAAGCCAGTCAAATAGAGGATAATCTCTAAAATGTTTGTGCAATTACCTATTCTATATCTACTACTCGGGCCATGATTTATGAAAACATCTTCAATTATTATATACAGTGCTCAACATAGTGATAATACCGATCCGTACTATGCATGTCCAAAGCACGTTAAATTGGGATAAATATTTATCAATACCAGTACATGTACATTTTAAATGTCAACAAATTACTGCCACTCTGTGGTGTTTGTCACATATCTAAAATATCTTTTTCATCCAAAACAACCTGTATTAGCACGAATTGAAACAGCAATCTATATATTGCAAACGCCATGCAATGACTTCAAAATTCATGTGATTATCCTATAATGCAATTGCTCCTTTTCATATCTTCTAATTTTAGATTCGGAATTTCTATTCTATTTTTAGAAAAAAAATCAAACTAAAAAATCAAAGCGCTTGGTCTTCCTATAACCCTAACCCTAACCCTAACCCTAACCCTTAACCCTAACCCTAACCCTAACCCTAACCCTAACCCTAACCTTACACCCTGTACCTTACACCCTGTACCTTATACCCTGTACCTTACACCCTGTACCTAATACCCTGTACCCTACACCCTGTACCCTATACCTTACACCCTGTACCCTAAACCTTACACCCTGTACCTTATTCCTTGTGCATTTTCATACTGTGAATCTATCTTATTATACTAAGAAATCTTTAGATATTTGGACAAAGCCAGTCAAATAGAGGATAATCTCTAAAATGTTTGTGCAATTACCTATTCTATATGTACTACTCGGGCCATGATTTATGAAAACATATTCAATTATTATGTACAGTGCTCAACATAGTGATACTATCGATCCGTACTATGCATGTCCAAAGCACGTTAAATTGGGATAAATATTTATCGATACCAGTACATGTACATTTTAAATGTCTACAAATTACTGCCACTGTGTGTTGTTTGTCACATATCTAAAATATCTTTTTCATCCAAAACAACCTGTATTAGCAAGAATTGAAACAGCAATCTATATATTGCAAACGCCATGCAATGACTTCGAAATCCATGTGATTATCCTATAATGCAATTGCTCCTATTCATATCTTCTAATTTTAGATTCGGAATTTCTATTCTATTTTTAGAAAAAAATCAAACTAAAAAATCAAAGCGCTTGGTCTTCCTATAACCCTAACCCTAACCCTAACCCTAACCCTTAACCCTAACCCTAACCCTAACCCCTAACCCTAACCCTAACCCTAACCCTAACCCTAACCCTAACCAGGGTGCAGGGTATAGGGTGCAGGGTATAGGGTATAGGGTGCAGGGTATAGGGTATAGGGTGCAGGGTATAGGGTATAGGGTATAGGGTGCAGGTTATAGGGTATAGGGTGCAGGGTATAGGGTATAGGGTGCAGGGTATAGGGTATAGGGTGCAGGGTATAGGGTATAGGATGTAGGGTGTAGGGTATAGGGTGCAGGGTGTAAGGTATAGGGTATAGGGTGTAGGGTACAGGGTGCTTTATACCCTATACCCTGTACCTTGTACCCTGTACCTTACACCCTGTACCTTATACCCTGTACCTTACACCCTGTACCTTATACCCTGTACCCTACACCCTGTACCCTATACCTTACACCCTGTACCCTATACCTTACACCCTGTACCCTATTCCTTGTGCATTTTCATACTGTGAATCTATCTTATTATACTAAGAAATCTTTAGATATTTGGACAAAGCCAGTCAAATAGAGGATAATCTCTAAAATGTTTGTGCAATTACCTATTCTATATCTACTACTCGGGCCATGATTTATGAAAACATCTTCAATTATTATATACAGTGCTCAACATAGTGATAATACCGATCCGTACTATGCATGTCCAAAGCACGTTAAATTGGGATAAATATTTATCAATACCAGTACATGTACATTTTAAATGTCAACAAATTACTGCCACTCTGTGGTGTTTGTCACATATCTAAAATATCTTTTTCATCCAAAACAACCTGTATTAGCACGAATTGAAACAGCAATCTATATATTGCAAACGCCATGCAATGACTTCAAAATTCATGTGATTATCCTATAATGCAATTGCTCCTTTTCATATCTTCTAATTTTAGATTCGGAATTTCTATTCTATTTTTAGAAAAAAAATCAAACTAAAAAATCAAAGCGCTTGGTCTTCCTATAACCCTAACCCTAACCCTAACCCTTAACCCTAACCCTAACCCTAACCCTAACCCTAACCTTACACCCTGTACCTTACACCCTGTACCTTATACCCTGTACCTTACACCCTGTACCTAATACCCTGTACCCTACACCCTGTACCCTATACCTTACACCCTGTACCCTAAACCTTACACCCTGTACCTTATTCCTTGTGCATTTTCATACTGTGAATCTATCTTATTATACTAAGAAATCTTTAGATATTTGGACAAAGCCAGTCAAATAGAGGATAATCTCTAAAATGTTTGTGCAATTACCTATTCTATATGTACTACTCGGGCCATGATTTATGAAAACATATTCAATTATTATGTACAGTGCTCAACATAGTGATACTATCGATCCGTACTATGCATGTCCAAAGCACGTTAAATTGGGATAAATATTTATCGATACCAGTACATGTACATTTTAAATGTCTACAAATTACTGCCACTGTGTGTTGTTTGTCACATATCTAAAATATCTTTTTCATCCAAAACAACCTGTATTAGCAAGAATTGAAACAGCAATCTATATATTGCAAACGCCATGCAATGACTTCGAAATCCATGTGATTATCCTATAATGCAATTGCTCCTATTCATATCTTCTAATTTTAGATTCGGAATTTCTATTCTATTTTTAGAAAAAAATCAAACTAAAAAATCAAAGCGCTTGGTCTTCCTATAACCCTAACCCTAACCCTAACCCTAACCCTTAACCCTAACCCTAACCCTAACCCTAACCCCTAACCCTAACCCTAACCCTAACCCTAACCCTAACCCTAACCAGGGTGCAGGGTATAGGGTGCAGGGTATAGGGTATAGGGTGCAGGGTATAGGGTATAGGGTGCAGGGTATAGGGTATAGGGTATAGGGTGCAGGTTATAGGGTATAGGGTGCAGGGTATAGGGTATAGGGTGCAGGGTATAGGGTATAGGGTGCAGGGTATAGGGTATAGGATGTAGGGTGTAGGGTATAGGGTGCAGGGTGTAAGGTATAGGGTATAGGGTGTAGGGTACAGGGTGCTTTATACCCTATACCCTGTACCTTGTACCCTGTACCTTACACCCTGTACCTTATACCCTGTACCTTACACCCTGTACCTTATACCCTGTACCCTACACCCTGTACCCTATACCTTACACCCTGTACCCTATACCTTACACCCTGTACCCTATTCCTTGTGCATTTTCATACTGTGAATCTATCTTATTATACTAAGAAATCTTTAGATATTTGGACAAAGCCAGTCAAATAGAGGATAATCTCTAAAATGTTTGTGCAATTACCTATTCTATATCTACTACTCGGGCCATGATTTATGAAAACATCTTCAATTATTATATACAGTGCTCAACATAGTGATAATACCGATCCGTACTATGCATGTCCAAAGCACGTTAAATTGGGATAAATATTTATCAATACCAGTACATGTACATTTTAAATGTCTACAAATTACTGCCACTCTGTGGTGTTTGTCACATATCTAAAATATCTTTTTCATCCAAAACAACCTGTATTAGCACGAATTGAAACAGCAATCTATATATTGCAAACGCCATGCAATGACTTCAAAATTCATGTGATTATCCTATAATGCAATTGCTCCTTTTCATATCTTCTAATTTTAGATTCGGAATTTCTATTCTATTTTTAGAAAAAAAATCAAACTAAAAAATCAAAGCGCTTGGTCTTCCTATAACCCTAACCCTAACCCTAACCCTAACCCTAAAAAATAAAAGCGCTTGGTCTTCCTATAACCCTAACCCTAACCCTAACCCTAACCCCTAACCCTAACCCTAACCCTAACCCTAACCAGGGTGCAGGGTATAGGGTGCAGGGTATAGGGTATAGGGTGCAGGGTATAGGGTATAGGGTGCAGGGTATAGGGTATAGGGTATAGGGTGCAGGTTATAGGGTATAGGGTGCAGGGTATAGGGTATAGGGTGCAGGGTATAGGGTATAGGGTGCAGGGTATAGGGTATAGGATGTAGGGTGTAGGGTATAGGGTGCAGGGTGTAAGGTATAGGGTATAGGGTGTAGGGTACAGGGTGCTTTATACCCTATACCCTGTACCTTGTACCCTGTACCTTACACCCTGTACCTTATACCCTGTACCTTACACCCTGTACCTTATACCCTGTACCCTACACCCTGTACCCTATACCTTACACCCTGTACCCTATACCTTACACCCTGTACCCTATTCCTTGTGCATTTTCATACTGTGAATCTATCTTATTATACTAAGAAATCTTTAGATATTTGGACAAAGCCAGTCAAATAGAGGATAATCTCTAAAATGTTTGTGCAATTACCTATTCTATATCTACTACTCGGGCCATGATTTATGAAAACATCTTCAATTATTATATACAGTGCTCAACATAGTGATAATACCGATCCGTACTATGCATGTCCAAAGCACGTTAAATTGGGATAAATATTTATCAATACCAGTACATGTACATTTTAAATGTCAACAAATTACTGCCACTCTGTGGTGTTTGTCACATATCTAAAATATCTTTTTCATCCAAAACAACCTGTATTAGCACGAATTGAAACAGCAATCTATATATTGCAAACGCCATGCAATGACTTCAAAATTCATGTGATTATCCTATAATGCAATTGCTCCTTTTCATATCTTCTAATTTTAGATTCGGAATTTCTATTCTATTTTTAGAAAAAAAATCAAACTAAAAAATCAAAGCGCTTGGTCTTCCTATAACCCTAACCCTAACCCTAACCCTAACCCTTAACCCTAACCCTAACCCTAACCTTACACCCTGTACCTTACACCCTGTACCTTATACCCTGTACCTTACACCCTGTACCTAATACCCTGTACCCTACACCCTGTACCCTATACCTTACACCCTGTACCCTATACCTTACACCCTGTACCTTATTCCTTGTGCATTTTCATACTGTGAATCTATCTTATTATACTAAGAAATCTTTAGATATTTGGACAAAGCCAGTCAAATAGAGGATAATCTCTAAAATGTTTGTGCAATTACCTATTCTATATGTACTACTCGGGCCATGATTTATGAAAACATATTCAATTATTATGTACAGTGCTCAACATAGTGATACTATCGATCCGTACTATGCATGTCCAAAGCACGTTAAATTGGGATAAATATTTATCGATACCAGTACATGTACATTTTAAATGTCTACAAATTACTGCCACTGTGTGTTGTTTGTCACATATCTAAAATATCTTTTTCATCCAAAACAACCTGTATTAGCAAGAATTGAAACAGCAATCTATATATTGCAAACGCCATGCAATGACTTCGAAATCCATGTGATTATCCTATAATGCAATTGCTCCTATTCATATCTTCTAATTTTAGATTCGGAATTTCTATTCTATTTTTAGAAAAAAATCAAACTAAAAAATCAAAGCGCTTGGTCTTCCTATAACCCTAACCCTAACCCTAACCCTAACCCTAACCCCTAACCCTAACCCTAACCCTAACCAGGGTGCAGGGTATAGGGTGCAGGGTATAGGGTATAGGGTGCAGGGTATAGGGTATAGGGTGCAGGGTATAGGGTATAGGGTATAGGGTGCAGGTTATAGGGTATAGGGTGCAGGGTATAGGGTATAGGGTGCAGGGTATAGGGTATAGGGTGCAGGGTATAGGGTATAGGATGTAGGGTGTAGGGTATAGGGTGCAGGGTGTAAGGTATAGGGTATAGGGTGTAGGGTACAGGGTGCTTTATACCCTATACCCTGTACCTTGTACCCTGTACCTTACACCCTGTACCTTATACCCTGTACCTTACACCCTGTACCTTATACCCTGTACCCTACACCCTGTACCCTATACCTTACACCCTGTACCCTATACCTTACACCCTGTACCCTATTCCTTGTGCATTTTCATACTGTGAATCTATCTTATTATACTAAGAAATCTTTAGATATTTGGACAAAGCCAGTCAAATAGAGGATAATCTCTAAAATGTTTGTGCAATTACCTATTCTATATCTACTACTCGGGCCATGATTTATGAAAACATCTTCAATTATTATATACAGTGCTCAACATAGTGATAATACCGATCCGTACTATGCATGTCCAAAGCACGTTAAATTGGGATAAATATTTATCAATACCAGTACATGTACATTTTAAATGTCAACAAATTACTGCCACTCTGTGGTGTTTGTCACATATCTAAAATATCTTTTTCATCCAAAACAACCTGTATTAGCACGAATTGAAACAGCAATCTATATATTGCAAACGCCATGCAATGACTTCAAAATTCATGTGATTATCCTATAATGCAATTGCTCCTTTTCATATCTTCTAATTTTAGATTCGGAATTTCTATTCTATTTTTAGAAAAAAAATCAAACTAAAAAATCAAAGCGCTTGGTCTTCCTATAACCCTAACCCTAACCCTAACCCTAACCCTAACCCTTAACCCTAACCCTAACCCTAACCCTAACCCTAACCCTAACCTTACACCCTGTACCTTACACCATGTACCTTATACCCTGTACCTTACACCCTGTACCTAATACCCTGTACCCTACACCCTGTACCCTATACCTTACACCCTGTACCCTATACCTTACACCCTGTACCTTATTCCTTGTGCATTTTCATACTGTGAATCTATCTTATTATACTAAGAAATCTTTAGATATTTGGACAAAGCCAGTCAAATAGAGGATAATCTCTAAAATGTTTGTGCAATTACCTATTCTATATGTACTACTCGGGCCATGATTTATGAAAACATATTCAATTATTATGTACAGTGCTCAACATAGTGATACTATCGATCCGTACTATGCATGTCCAAAGCACGTTAAATTGGGATAAATATTTATCGATACCAGTACATGTACATTTTAAATGTCTACAAATTACTGCCACTGTGTGTTGTTTGTCACATATCTAAAATATCTTTTTCATCCAAAACAACCTGTATTAGCAAGAATTGAAACAGCAATCTATATATTGCAAACGCCATGCAATGACTTCGAAATCCATGTGATTATCCTATAATGCAATTGCTCCTATTCATATCTTCTAATTTTAGATTCGGAATTTCTATTCTATTTTTAGAAAAAAATCAAACTAAAAAATCAAAGCGCTTGGTCTTCCTATAACCCTAACCCTAACCCTAACCCTTAACCCTAACCCTAACCCTAACCCTAACCCTAACCCCTAACCCTAACCCTAACCCTAACCCTAACCAGGGTGCAGGGTATAGGGTGCAGGGTATAGGGTATAGGGTGCAGGGTATAGGGTATAGGGTGCAGGGTATAGGGTATAGGGTATAGGGTGCAGGTTATAGGGTATAGGGTGCAGGGTATAGGGTATAGGGTGCAGGGTATAGGGTATAGGGTGCAGGGTATAGGGTATAGGATGTAGGGTGTAGGGTATAGGGTGCAGGGTGTAAGGTATAGGGTATAGGGTGTAGGGTACAGGGTGCTTTATACCCTATACCCTGTACCTTGTACCCTGTACCTTACACCCTGTACCTTATACCCTGTACCTTACACCCTGTACCTTATACCCTGTACCCTACACCCTGTACCCTATACCTTACACCCTGTACCCTATACCTTACACCCTGTACCCTATTCCTTGTGCATTTTCATACTGTGAATCTATCTTATTATACTAAGAAATCTTTAGATATTTGGACAAAGCCAGTCAAATAGAGGATAATCTCTAAAATGTTTGTGCAATTACCTATTCTATATCTACTACTCGGGCCATGATTTATGAAAACATCTTCAATTATTATATACAGTGCTCAACATAGTGATAATACCGATCCGTACTATGCATGTCCAAAGCACGTTAAATTGGGATAAATATTTATCAATACCAGTACATGTACATTTTAAATGTCAACAAATTACTGCCACTCTGTGGTGTTTGTCACATATCTAAAATATCTTTTTCATCCAAAACAACCTGTATTAGCACGAATTGAAACAGCAATCTATATATTGCAAACGCCATGCAATGACTTCAAAATTCATGTGATTATCCTATAATGCAATTGCTCCTTTTCATATCTTCTAATTTTAGATTCGGAATTTCTATTCTATTTTTAGAAAAAAAATCAAACTAAAAAATCAAAGCGCTTGGTCTTCCTATAACCCTAACCCTAACCCTAACCCTAACCCTTAACCCTAACCCTAACCCTAACCCTAACCCTAACCTTACACCCTGTACCTTACACCCTGTACCTTATACCCTGTACCTTACACCCTGTACCTAATACCCTGTACCCTACACCCTGTACCCTATACCTTACACCCTGTACCCTATACCTTACACCCTGTACCTTATTCCTTGTGCATTTTCATACTGTGAATCTATCTTATTATACTAAGAAATCTTTAGATATTTGGACAAAGCCAGTCAAATAGAGGATAATCTCTAAAATGTTTGTGCAATTACCTATTCTATATGTACTACTCGGGCCATGATTTATGAAAACATATTCAATTATTATGTACAGTGCTCAACATAGTGATACTATCGATCCGTACTATGCATGTCCAAAGCACGTTAAATTGGGATAAATATTTATCGATACCAGTACATGTACATTTTAAATGTCTACAAATTACTGCCACTGTGTGTTGTTTGTCACATATCTAAAATATCTTTTTCATCCAAAACAACCTGTATTAGCAAGAATTGAAACAGCAATCTATATATTGCAAACGCCATGCAATGACTTCGAAATCCATGTGATTATCCTATAATGCAATTGCTCCTATTCATATCTTCTAATTTTAGATTCGGAATTTCTATTCTATTTTTAGAAAAAAATCAAACTAAAAAATCAAAGCGCTTGGTCTTCCTATAACCCTAACCCTAACCCTAACCCTAACCCTTAACCCTAACCCTAACCCTAACCCTAACCCCTAACCCTAACCCTAACCCTAACCCTAACCCTAACCAGGGTGCAGGGTATAGGGTGCAGGGTATAGGGTATAGGGTGCAGGGTATAGGGTATAGGGTGCAGGGTATAGGGTATAGGGTATAGGGTGCAGGTTATAGGGTATAGGGTGCAGGGTATAGGGTATAGGGTGCAGGGTATAGGGTATAGGGTGCAGGGTATAGGGTATAGGATGTAGGGTGTAGGGTATAGGGTGCAGGGTGTAAGGTATAGGGTATAGGGTGTAGGGTACAGGGTGCTTTATACCCTATACCCTGTACCTTGTACCCTGTACCTTACACCCTGTACCTTATACCCTGTACCTTACACCCTGTACCTTATACCCTGTACCCTACACCCTGTACCCTATACCTTACACCCTGTACCCTATACCTTACACCCTGTACCCTATTCCTTGTGCATTTTCATACTGTGAATCTATCTTATTATACTAAGAAATCTTTAGATATTTGGACAAAGCCAGTCAAATAGAGGATAATCTCTAAAATGTTTGTGCAATTACCTATTCTATATCTACTACTCGGGCCATGATTTATGAAAACATCTTCAATTATTATATACAGTGCTCAACATAGTGATAATACCGATCCGTACTATGCATGTCCAAAGCACGTTAAATTGGGATAAATATTTATCAATACCAGTACATGTACATTTTAAATGTCAACAAATTACTGCCACTCTGTGGTGTTTGTCACATATCTAAAATATCTTTTTCATCCAAAACAACCTGTATTAGCACGAATTGAAACAGCAATCTATATATTGCAAACGCCATGCAATGACTTCAAAATTCATGTGATTATCCTATAATGCAATTGCTCCTTTTCATATCTTCTAATTTTAGATTCGGAATTTCTATTCTATTTTTAGAAAAAAAATCAAACTAAAAAATCAAAGCGCTTGGTCTTCCTATAACCCTAACCCTAACCCTAACCCTAACCCTTAACCCTAACCCTAACCCTAACCCTAACCCTAACCTTACACCCTGTACCTTACACCCTGTACCTTATACCCTGTACCTTACACCCTGTACCTAATACCCTGTACCCTACACCCTGTACCCTATACCTTACACCCTGTACCCTATACCTTACACCCTGTACCTTATTCCTTGTGCATTTTCATACTGTGAATCTATCTTATTATACTAAGAAATCTTTAGATATTTGGACAAAGCCAGTCAAATAGAGGATAATCTCTAAAATGTTTGTGCAATTACCTATTCTATATGTACTACTCGGGCCATGATTTATGAAAACATATTCAATTATTATGTACAGTGCTCAACATAGTGATACTATCGATCCGTACTATGCATGTCCAAAGCACGTTAAATTGGGATAAATATTTATCGATACCAGTACATGTACATTTTAAATGTCTACAAATTACTGCCACTGTGTGTTGTTTGTCACATATCTAAAATATCTTTTTCATCCAAAACAACCTGTATTAGCAAGAATTGAAACAGCAATCTATATATTGCAAACGCCATGCAATGACTTCGAAATCCATGTGATTATCCTATAATGCAATTGCTCCTATTCATATCTTCTAATTTTAGATTCGGAATTTCTATTCTATTTTTAGAAAAAAATCAAACTAAAAAATCAAAGCGCTTGGTCTTCCTATAACCCTAACCCTAACCCTAACCCTAACCCTTAACCCTAACCCTAACCCTAACCCTAACCCCTAACCCTAACCCTAACCCTAACCCTAACCCTAACCAGGGTGCAGGGTATAGGGTGCAGGGTATAGGGTATAGGGTGCAGGGTATAGGGTATAGGGTGCAGGGTATAGGGTATAGGGTATAGGGTGCAGGTTATAGGGTATAGGGTGCAGGGTATAGGGTATAGGGTGCAGGGTATAGGGTATAGGGTGCAGGGTATAGGGTATAGGATGTAGGGTGTAGGGTATAGGGTGCAGGGTGTAAGGTATAGGGTATAGGGTGTAGGGTACAGGGTGCTTTATACCCTATACCCTGTACCTTGTACCCTGTACCTTACACCCTGTACCTTATACCCTGTACCTTACACCCTGTACCTTATACCCTGTACCCTACACCCTGTACCCTATACCTTACACCCTGTACCCTATACCTTACACCCTGTACCCTATTCCTTGTGCATTTTCATACTGTGAATCTATCTTATTATACTAAGAAATCTTTAGATATTTGGACAAAGCCAGTCAAATAGAGGATAATCTCTAAAATGTTTGTGCAATTACCTATTCTATATCTACTACTCGGGCCATGATTTATGAAAACATCTTCAATTATTATATACAGTGCTCAACATAGTGATAATACCGATCCGTACTATGCATGTCCAAAGCACGTTAAATTGGGATAAATATTTATCAATACCAGTACATGTACATTTTAAATGTCAACAAATTACTGCCACTCTGTGGTGTTTGTCACATATCTAAAATATCTTTTTCATCCAAAACAACCTGTATTAGCACGAATTGAAACAGCAATCTATATATTGCAAACGCCATGCAATGACTTCAAAATTCATGTGATTATCCTATAATGCAATTGCTCCTTTTCATATCTTCTAATTTTAGATTCGGAATTTCTATTCTATTTTTAGAAAAAAAATCAAACTAAAAAATCAAAGCGCTTGGTCTTCCTATAACCCTAACCCTAACCCTAACCCTAACCCTTAACCCTAACCCTAACCCTAACCCTAACCCTAACCTTACACCCTGTACCTTACACCCTGTACCTTATACCCTGTACCTTACACCCTGTACCTAATACCCTGTACCCTACACCCTGTACCCTATACCTTACACCCTGTACCCTATACCTTACACCCTGTACCTTATTCCTTGTGCATTTTCATACTGTGAATCTATCTTATTATACTAAGAAATCTTTAGATATTTGGACAAAGCCAGTCAAATAGAGGATAATCTCTAAAATGTTTGTGCAATTACCTATTCTATATGTACTACTCGGGCCATGATTTATGAAAACATATTCAATTATTATGTACAGTGCTCAACATAGTGATACTATCGATCCGTACTATGCATGTCCAAAGCACGTTAAATTGGGATAAATATTTATCGATACCAGTACATGTACATTTTAAATGTCTACAAATTACTGCCACTGTGTGTTGTTTGTCACATATCTAAAATATCTTTTTCATCCAAAACAACCTGTATTAGCAAGAATTGAAACAGCAATCTATATATTGCAAACGCCATGCAATGACTTCGAAATCCATGTGATTATCCTATAATGCAATTGCTCCTATTCATATCTTCTAATTTTAGATTCGGAATTTCTATTCTATTTTTAGAAAAAAATCAAACTAAAAAATCAAAGCGCTTGGTCTTCCTATAACCCTAACCCTAACCCTAACCCTAACCCTTAACCCTAACCCTAACCCTAACCCTAACCCCTAACCCTAACCCTAACCCTAACCCTAACCCTAACCAGGGTGCAGGGTATAGGGTGCAGGGTATAGGGTATAGGGTGCAGGGTATAGGGTATAGGGTGCAGGGTATAGGGTATAGGGTATAGGGTGCAGGTTATAGGGTATAGGGTGCAGGGTATAGGGTATAGGGTGCAGGGTATAGGGTATAGGGTGCAGGGTATAGGGTATAGGATGTAGGGTGTAGGGTATAGGGTGCAGGGTGTAAGGTATAGGGTATAGGGTGTAGGGTACAGGGTGCTTTATACCCTATACCCTGTACCTTGTACCCTGTACCTTACACCCTGTACCTTATACCCTGTACCTTACACCCTGTACCTTATACCCTGTACCCTACACCCTGTACCCTATACCTTACACCCTGTACCCTATACCTTACACCCTGTACCCTATTCCTTGTGCATTTTCATACTGTGAATCTATCTTATTATACTAAGAAATCTTTAGATATTTGGACAAAGCCAGTCAAATAGAGGATAATCTCTAAAATGTTTGTGCAATTACCTATTCTATATCTACTACTCGGGCCATGATTTATGAAAACATCTTCAATTATTATATACAGTGCTCAACATAGTGATAATACCGATCCGTACTATGCATGTCCAAAGCACGTTAAATTGGGATAAATATTTATCAATACCAGTACATGTACATTTTAAATGTCAACAAATTACTGCCACTCTGTGGTGTTTGTCACATATCTAAAATATCTTTTTCATCCAAAACAACCTGTATTAGCACGAATTGAAACAGCAATCTATATATTGCAAACGCCATGCAATGACTTCAAAATTCATGTGATTATCCTATAATGCAATTGCTCCTTTTCATATCTTCTAATTTTAGATTCGGAATTTCTATTCTATTTTTAGAAAAAAAATCAAACTAAAAAATCAAAGCGCTTGGTCTTCCTATAACCCTAACCCTAACCCTAACCCTAACCCTTAACCCTAACCCTAACCCTAACCCTAACCCTAACCTTACACCCTGTACCTTACACCCTGTACCTTATACCCTGTACCTTACACCCTGTACCTAATACCCTGTACCCTACACCCTGTACCCTATACCTTACACCCTGTACCCTATACCTTACACCCTGTACCTTATTCCTTGTGCATTTTCATACTGTGAATCTATCTTATTATACTAAGAAATCTTTAGATATTTGGACAAAGCCAGTCAAATAGAGGATAATCTCTAAAATGTTTGTGCAATTACCTATTCTATATGTACTACTCGGGCCATGATTTATGAAAACATATTCAATTATTATGTACAGTGCTCAACATAGTGATACTATCGATCCGTACTATGCATGTCCAAAGCACGTTAAATTGGGATAAATATTTATCGATACCAGTACATGTACATTTTAAATGTCTACAAATTACTGCCACTGTGTGTTGTTTGTCACATATCTAAAATATCTTTTTCATCCAAAACAACCTGTATTAGCAAGAATTGAAACAGCAATCTATATATTGCAAACGCCATGCAATGACTTCGAAATCCATGTGATTATCCTATAATGCAATTGCTCCTATTCATATCTTCTAATTTTAGATTCGGAATTTCTATTCTATTTTTAGAAAAAAATCAAACTAAAAAATCAAAGCGCTTGGTCTTCCTATAACCCTAACCCTAACCCTAACCCTAACCCTTAACCCTAACCCTAACCCTAACCCTAACCCCTAACCCTAACCCTAACCCTAACCCTAACCCTAACCCTAACCAGGGTGCAGGGTATAGGGTGCAGGGTATAGGGTATAGGGTGCAGGGTATAGGGTATAGGGTGCAGGGTATAGGGTATAGGGTATAGGGTGCAGGTTATAGGGTATAGGGTGCAGGGTATAGGGTATAGGGTGCAGGGTATAGGGTATAGGATGTAGGGTGTAGGGTATAGGGTGCAGGGTGTAAGGTATAGGGTATAGGGTGTAGGGTACAGGGTGCTTTATACCCTATACCCTGTACCTTGTACCCTGTACCTTACACCCTGTACCTTATACCCTGTACCTTACACCCTGTACCTTATACCCTGTACCCTACACCCTGTACCCTATACCTTACACCCTGTACCCTATACCTTACACCCTGTACCCTATTCCTTGTGCATTTTCATACTGTGAATCTATCTTATTATACTAAGAAATCTTTAGATATTTGGACAAAGCCAGTCAAATAGAGGATAATCTCTAAAATGTTTGTGCAATTACCTATTCTATATCTACTACTCGGGCCATGATTTATGAAAACATCTTCAATTATTATATACAGTGCTCAACATAGTGATAATACCGATCCGTACTATGCATGTCCAAAGCACGTTAAATTGGGATAAATATTTATCAATACCAGTACATGTACATTTTAAATGTCAACAAATTACTGCCACTCTGTGGTGTTTGTCACATATCTAAAATATCTTTTTCATCCAAAACAACCTGTATTAGCACGAATTGAAACAGCAATCTATATATTGCAAACGCCATGCAATGACTTCAAAATTCATGTGATTATCCTATAATGCAATTGCTCCTTTTCATATCTTCTAATTTTAGATTCGGAATTTCTATTCTATTTTTAGAAAAAAAATCAAACTAAAAAATCAAAGCGCTTGGTCTTCCTATAACCCTAACCCTAACCCTAACCCTAACCTAACCCTAACCCTCAACCCTAACCCTAACCCTAACCCTAACCCTAACCCTGGGTGCAGGGTATAGGGTATAAGGTATAGGGTATATGGTATAAGGTATAGGGTGTAGGGTGCAGGGTATAGGGTATAGGGTGTAGGGTGCAGGGTATAGGGTATAGGGTGCAGGGTACAGGGTATAGGGTGCAGGGTATAGGGTGCAGGGTATAGGGTGCAGGGTATAGGGTATAGGGTGCAGGGTGTAGGGTATAGGGTATAGGGTGCAGGGTATAGGGTATAGGGTGCAGGGTATAGGGTGTAGGGTATAGGGTATAGGGTGCAGGGTGTAGGGTATAGGGTATAGGGTGCAGGGTACAGGGTGCCTTATACCCTATACCCTTTACCTTACACCCTGTACCTTACACCCTGTACCTTATACCCTGTACCTTACACCCTGTACCTTATACCCTGTACCCTACACCCTGTACCCTATACCTTACACCCTGTACCCTATACCTTACACCCTGTACCCTATTCCTTGTGCATTTTCATACTGTGAATCTATCTTATTATACTAAGAAATCTTTAGATATTTGGACAAAGCCAGTCAAATAGAGGATAATCTCTAAAATGTTTGTGCAATTACCTATTCTATATGTACTACTCGGGCCATGATTTATGAAAACATATTCAATTATTATGTACAGTGCTCAACATAGTGATACTATCGATCCGTACTATGCATGTCCAAAGCACGTTAAATTGGGATAAATATTTATCGATACCAGTACATGTACATTTTAAATGTCTACAAATTACTGCCACTGTGTGTTGTGTGTCACATATCTAAAATATCTTTTTCATCCAAAACAACCTGTATTAGCACGAATTGAAACAGCAATCTATATATTCCAAACGCCATGCAATGACTTCGAATTTCATGTGATTATCCTATAATGCAATTGCTCCTATTCATATCTTCTAATTTTAGATTCGGAATTTCTATTCTATTTTTAGAAAAAAATCAAACTAAAAAATCAAAGCGCTTGGTCTTCCTATAACCCTAACCCTAACCCTAACCCTAACCCTAACCCTAACCCTTAACCCTAACCCTAACCCTAACCCCTAAACCAAAACCAAACCCTAACCCTAACCCTAACCCTAACCCTTAACCCTAACCCTAACCCTAACCCTAACCCTGGGTGCAGGGTATAGGGTATAAGGTATAGGGTATATGGTATAAGGTATAGGGTGTAGGGTGCAGGGTATAGGGTATAGGGTGTAGGGTGCAGGGTATAGGGTATAGGGTGCAGGGTACAGGGTATAGGGTGCAGGGTATAGGGTGCAGGGTATAGGGTGCAGGGTATAGGGTGCAGGGTATAGGGTATAGGGTGCAGGGTGTAGGGTATAGGGTATAGGGTGCAGGGTATAGGGTATAGGGTGCAGGGTATAGGGTGTAGGGTATAGGGTATAGGGTGCAGGGTGTAGGGTATAGGGTATAGGGTGCAGGGTACAGGGTGCCTTATACCCTATACCCTTTACCTTACACCCTGTACCTTACACCCTGTACCTTATACCCTGTACCTTACACCCTGTACCTTATACCCTGTACCCTACACCCTGTACCCTATACCTTACACCCTGTACCCTATACCTTACACCCTGTACCCTATTCCTTGTGCATTTTCATACTGTGAATCTATCTTATTATACTAAGAAATCTTTAGATATTTGGACAAAGCCAGTCAAATAGAGGATAATCTCTAAAATGTTTGTGCAATTACCTATTCTATATGTACTACTCGGGCCATGATTTATGAAAACATATTCAATTATTATGTACAGTGCTCAACATAGTGATACTATCGATCCGTACTATGCATGTCCAAAGCACGTTAAATTGGGATAAATATTTATCGATACCAGTACATGTACATTTTAAATGTCTACAAATTACTGCCACTGTGTGTTGTGTGTCACATATCTAAAATATCTTTTTCATCCAAAACAACCTGTATTAGCACGAATTGAAACAGCAATCTATATATTGCAAACGCCATGCAATGACTTCGAATTTCATGTGATTATCCTATAATGCAATTGCTCCTATTCATATCTTCTAATTTTAGATTCGGAATTTCTATTCTATTTTTAGAAAAAAATCAAACTAAAAAATCAAAGCGCTTGGTCTTCCTATAACCCTAACCCTAACCCTAACCCTAACCCTAACCCTAACCCTAACCCTTAACCCTAACCCTAACCCTAACCCCTAAACCAAAACCAAACCCTAACCCTAACCCTAACCCTAACCCTAACCCTTAACCCTAACCCTAACCCTAACCCTAACCCTGGGTGCAGGGTATAGGGTATAAGGTATAGGGTATATGGTATAAGGTATAGGGTGTAGGGTGCAGGGTATAGGGTATAGGGTGTAGGGTGCAGGGTATAGGGTATAGGGTGCAGGGTACAGGGTATAGGGTGCAGGGTATAGGGTGCAGGGTATAGGGTGCAGGGTATAGGGTATAGGGTGCAGGGTGTAGGGTATAGGGTATAGGGTGCAGGGTATAGGGTATAGGGTGCAGGGTATAGGGTGTAGGGTATAGGGTATAGGGTGCAGGGTGTAGGGTATAGGGTATAGGGTGCAGGGTACAGGGTGCCTTATACCCTATACCCTTTACCTTACACCCTGTACCTTACACCCTGTACCTTATACCCTGTACCTTACACCCTGTACCTTATACCCTGTACCCTACACCCTGTACCCTATACCTTACACCCTGTACCCTATACCTTACACCCTGTACCCTATTCCTTGTGCATTTTCATACTGTGAATCTATCTTATTATACTAAGAAATCTTTAGATATTTGGACAAAGCCAGTCAAATAGAGGATAATCTCTAAAATGTTTGTGCAATTACCTATTCTATATGTACTACTCGGGCCATGATTTATGAAAACATATTCAATTATTATGTACAGTGCTCAACATAGTGATACTCTCGATCCGTACTATGCATGTCCAAAGCACGTTAAATTGGGATAAATATTTATCGATACCAGTACATGTACATTTTAAATGTCTACAAATTACTGCCACTGTGTGTTGTGTGTCACATATCTAAAATATCTTTTTCATCCAAAACAACCTGTATTAGCACGAATTGAAACAGCAATCTATATATTGCAAACGCCATGCAATGACTTCGAATTTCATGTGATTATCCTATAATGCAATTGCTCCTATTCATATCTTCTAATTTTAGATTCGGAATTTCTATTCTATTTTTAGAAAAAAATCAAACTAAAAAATCAAAGCGCTTGGTCTTCCTATAACCCTAACCCTAACCCTAATCCTAACCCTAACCCTAACCCTAACCCTAAACCCTAACCCTAACCCTAACCCAAACCCTAACCCTAACCCTAACCCTAACCCTAACCCAAACCCTAACCCTAACCCTAACCCTAACCCTAAACCCTAACCCTAACCCTAACCCTAACCCTAACCCTAACCCTAACTAAAAAATCAAAGCGCTTGGTCTTCCTATAACCCTAACCTTAACCCTAACCCCTAACCCTAACCCTAACCCTAACCCTAACCCTTAACCCTAACCCTAACCCTCAAATCAAAGCGCTTGGTCTTCCTATAACCCTAACCCTAACCCTAACCCTAAACCCTAAACCTAAACCCTAACCCTAACCCTTAACCCTAACCCTTAACCCTAACCCTAACCCTAACCCTAAACCCTAAACCTAAACCCTAACCCTAACCTTACTGCATTTCCCCAACCCCTGAGGGGCTAAAAATGAACAGCTATTCTATACTTGTTTTTAAAAGAAAGGTTAAAAAATAGTACTGAAATGCAAAAGCATTCCTTAAATAATGAAAAATGTAAGAGAAGAAAAAGGTAAAAAAAAAAATGTATACTTGTATGCATTATGTAGCAACATATAGCGGTCACCCATCCAAGTACTAACCACGCTCGATGTTGCTTAACTTGTTTGATAAAGAGATACATTTAGTATACTATTGTGTGATTGCACAATGTTAGATTGAAGACGCCGACGGGTAAGGACGTCTATTTTACAGAGAGTTTATTTGTTTATTTTAATATGCTTGTATTAAAAGGACAAGAAAAAAGAAAATCATTAAATAGTACAATATCTTTTACATAAGTGCAGGGTATAGGGTGCAGGGTATAGGGTATAAGGTATAGGGTATAGGGTGCAGGGTATAGGGTGCAGGGTATAGGGTATAAGGTATAGGGTATAAGGTATAGGGTATAGGGTGCAGGGTATAGGGTATAGGGTGCAGGGTATAGGGTGCAGGGTATAGGGTATAGGGTGCAGGGTATAGGGTATAGGGTATAGGGTGCAGGGTATAGGGTATAGGGTGTAGGGTATAGGGTGCAGGGTGCAGGGTATAGGGTATAGGGTGCAGGGTGCAGGGTATAGGGTATAAGGTATAGGGTATATGGTATAAGGTATAGGGTGTAGGGTGCAGGGTATAGGGTATAGGGTTCAGGGTGCAGGGTGCAGGGTATAGGGTATAGGGTGCAGGGTATAGGGTGCAGGGTATAGGGTATAAGGTATAGGGTATATGGTATAAGGTATAGGGTGTAGGGTGCAGGGTATAGGGTATAGGGTGTAGGGTGCAGGGTATAGGGTATAGGGTACAGGGTATAGGGTATAGGGTGCAGGGTATAGGGTGCAGGGTATAGGGTGCAGGGTGTAGGGTATAGGGTATAGGGTGCAGGGTACAGGGTGCCTTATACCCTATACCCTGTACCTTACACCCTGTACCTTACACCCTGTACCTTATACCCTGTACCTTACACCCTGTACCTTATACCCTGTACCCTACACCCTGTACCCTATACCTTACACCCTGTACGCTATACCTTACACCCTGTACCTTATTCCTTGTGCATTTTCATACTGTGAATCTATCTTATTATACTAAGAAATCTTTAGATATTTGGACAAAGCCAGTCAAATAGAGGATAATCTCTAAAATGTTTGTGCAATTACCTATTCTATATGTACTACTCGGGCCATGATTTATGAAAACATATTCAATTATTATGTACAGTGCTCAACATAGTGATACTATCGTTCCGTACTATGCATGTCCAAAGCACGTTAAATTGGGATAAATATTTATCGATACCAGTACATGTACATTTTAAATGTCTACAAATTACTGCCACTGTGTGTTGTTTGTCACATATCTAAAATATCTTTTTCATCCAAAACAACCTGTATTAGCACGAATTGAAACAGCAATCTATATATTGCAAACGCCATGCAATGACTTCGAAATTCATGTGATTATCCTATAATGCAATTGCTCCTATTCATATCTTCTAATTTTAGATTCGGAATTTCTATTCTATTTTTAGAAAAAAATCAAACTAAAAAATCAAAGCGCTTGGTCTTCCTATAACCCTAACCCTAACCCTAACCCTAACCCTTAACCCTAACCCTAACCCTAACCCTAACCCCTAACCCTAACCCTAACCCTAACCAGGGTGCAGGGTATAGGGTGCAGGGTATAGGGTATAGGGTGCAGGGTATAGGGTATAGGGTGCAGGGTATAGGGTATAGGGTATAGGGTGCAGG
This sequence comes from Ostrea edulis, assembly GCF_947568905.1. NCBI lineage: Eukaryota > Metazoa > Mollusca > Bivalvia > Ostreida > Ostreidae > Ostrea > Ostrea edulis. Next base: position 182,213 of record NC_079172.1, on the reverse strand, counting down.
TTATAGGGTATAGGGTGCAGGGTATAGGGTATAGGGTGCAGGGTATAGGGTATAGGGTGCAGGGTATAGGGTATAGGATGTAGGGTGTAGGGTATAGGGTGCAGGGTGTAAGGTATAGGGTATAGGGTGTAGGGTACAGGGTGCTTTATACCCTATACCCTGTACCTTGTACCCTGTACCTTACACCCTGTACCTTATACCCTGTACCTTACACCCTGTACCTTATACCCTGTACCCTACACCCTGTACCCTATACCTTACACCCTGTACCCTATACCTTACACCCTGTACCCTATTCCTTGTGCATTTTCATACTGTGAATCTATCTTATTATACTAAGAAATCTTTAGATATTTGGACAAAGCCAGTCAAATAGAGGATAATCTCTAAAATGTTTGTGCAATTACCTATTCTATATCTACTACTCGGGCCATGATTTATGAAAACATCTTCAATTATTATATACAGTGCTCAACATAGTGATAATACCGATCCGTACTATGCATGTCCAAAGCACGTTAAATTGGGATAAATATTTATCAATACCAGTACATGTACATTTTAAATGTCAACAAATTACTGCCACTCTGTGGTGTTTGTCACATATCTAAAATATCTTTTTCATCCAAAACAACCTGTATTAGCACGAATTGAAACAGCAATCTATATATTGCAAACGCCATGCAATGACTTCAAAATTCATGTGATTATCCTATAATGCAATTGCTCCTTTTCATATCTTCTAATTTTAGATTCGGAATTTCTATTCTATTTTTAGAAAAAAAATCAAACTAAAAAATCAAAGCGCTTGGTCTTCCTATAACCCTAACCCTAACCCTAACCCTAACCCTAACCCTTAACCCTAACCCTAACCCTAACCCTAACCCTAACCCTAACCCTAACCTTACACCCTGTACCTTACACCCTGTACCTTATACCCTGTACCTTACACCCTGTACCTAATACCCTGTACCCTACACCCTGTACCCTATACCTTACACCCTGTACCCTATACCTTACACCCTGTACCTTATTCCTTGTGCATTTTCATACTGTGAATCTATCTTATTATACTAAGAAATCTTTAGATATTTGGACAAAGCCAGTCAAATAGAGGATAATCTCTAAAATGTTTGTGCAATTACCTATTCTATATGTACTACTCGGGCCATGATTTATGAAAACATATTCAATTATTATGTACAGTGCTCAACATAGTGATACTATCGATCCGTACTATGCATGTCCAAAGCACGTTAAATTGGGATAAATATTTATCGATACCAGTACATGTACATTTTAAATGTCTACAAATTACTGCCACTGTGTGTTGTTTGTCACATATCTAAAATATCTTTTTCATCCAAAACAACCTGTATTAGCAAGAATTGAAACAGCAATCTATATATTGCAAACGCCATGCAATGACTTCGAAATCCATGTGATTATCCTATAATGCAATTGCTCCTATTCATATCTTCTAATTTTAGATTCGGAATTTCTATTCTATTTTTAGAAAAAAATCAAACTAAAAAATCAAAGCGCTTGGTCTTCCTATAACCCTAACCCTAACCCTAACCCTAACCCTAACCCTAACCCTATCCCCTAAACCCTAACCCTAACCCTAACCCTAACCCTAACCCAAACCCTAACCCTAACCCTAACCCTAACCCTAACCCTAAACCCTAAACCCTAACCCTAACCCTAACCCTAAACCCTAAACCCTAACCCTAACCCTAACCCTAACCCCTAAACCCTAACCCTAACCCTAACCCTAACCCTAACCCAAACCCTAACCCTAACCCTAACCCTAACCCTTAACCCTAACCCTTAACCCTAACCCTAACCCTAACCCTAACCCTTAACCCTAACCCTTAACCCTAACCCTAACCCTTAACCCTAACCCTTAACCCTAACCCTAACCCTAACCCTAACCCTAACCCTAACCCTAAACCTAAACCCTAACCCTAAACCCTAACCCTAAACCCTAACCCTAACCCTAACCCTAAACCCTAACCCTAACCCTAACCCTAACCCTAACCCTAACCTTAACCCTATAGGGTATAGGGTGTAGGGTATAGGGTGCAGGGTGCAGGGTATAGGGTATAGGGTTTAGGGTGCAGGGTATAGGGTATAAGGTATAGGGTATAGGGTATAAGGTATAGGGTGTAGGGTGCAGGGTATAGGGTATAGGGTGCAGGGTGCAGGGTATAGGGTATAGGGTATAGGGTGCAGGGTATAGGGTGCAGGGTATAGGGTATAAGGTATAGGGTATAGGGTATAAGGTATAGGGTGTAGGGTGCAGGGTATAGGGTATAGGGTGCAGGGTGCAGGGTGCAGGGTATAGGGTATAGGGTATAGGGTGCAGGGTATAGGGTGCAGGGTATAGGGTATAAGGTATAGGGTATATGGTATAAGGTATAGGGTGTAGGGTGCAGGGTATAGGGTATAGGGTGTAGGGTGCAGGGTATAGGGTATAGGGTGCAGGGTATAGGGTATAGGGTGCAGGGTATAGGGTGCAGGGTATAGGGTGCAGGGTATAGGGTGTAGGGTATAGGGTGCAGGGTGTAGGGTATAGGGTATAGGGTGCAGGGTGTAGGGTATAGGGTATAGGGTGCAGGGTACAGGGTGCCTTATACCCTATACCCTGTACCTTACACCCTGTACCTTACACCCTGTACCTTATACCCTGTACCTTACACCCTGTACCTTATACCCTGTACCCTACACCCTGTACCCTATACCTTACACCCTGTACCCTATACCTTACACCCTGTACCTTATTCCTTGTGCATTTTCATACTGTGAATCTATCTTATTATACTAAGAAATCTTTAGATATTTGGACAAAGCCAGTCAAATAGAGGATAATCTCTAAAATGTTTGTGCAATAAACCTATTCTATATGTACTACTCGGGCCATGATTTATGAAAACATATTCAATTATGATGTACAGTGCTCAACATAGTGATACTATCGATCCGTACTATGCATGTCCAAAGCACGTTAAATTGGGATAAATATTTATCGATACCAGTACATGTACATTTTAAATGTCTACAAATTACTGACACTGTGTGTTGTTTGTCACATATCTAAAATATCTTTTTCATCCAAAACAACCTGTATTAGCACGAATTGAAACAGCAATCTATATATTGCAAACGCCATGCAATGACTTCGAAATTCATGTGATTATCCTATAATGCAATTGCTCCTATTCATATCTTCTAATTTTAGATTCGGAATTTCTATTCTATTTTTAGAAAAAAATCAAACTAAAAAATCAAAGCGCTTGGTCTTCCTATAACCCTAACCCTAACCCTAACCCTAACCCTAACCCTAACCCAAACCCTAACCCTAACCCTAACCCTAACCCTAACCCTAAACCCTAACCCTAACCCTAACCCTAACCCTAACCCTAACTGCACCCCTAACCCTAACTCCAACCCTAACCCTAACCCTAATTCCAACCCTAACCCTAACTGCACCCCTAACCCTAACTCCAACCCTAACCCTAATTCCAACCCTAACCCTAACCCTAACCCTAATTCCAACCCTAACCCTAACTCTAACCCTAACCCTAATTCCAACCCTAACCCTAACTGTAACCCTAACCCTAACTCCAACCCTAACCCTAACTCCAACCCTAACCCTAACTGCAACCCTAACCCTAACCCTAATTCCAACCCTAACCCTAACCCTAACCCTAATTCCAACCCTAACCCTAACTGTAACCCTAACCCTAACCCTAATTCCAACCCTAACCCTAACCGTAACCCTAACCCTAACTCCGACCCTAACCCTAACTGTAACCCTAACCCTAACTGCAACCCTAACCCTAACTGCAACCCTAACCCTAACTCCGACCCTAACCCTAACTGTAACCCTAACTCCAACCCTAACCCTAACTGCAACCCTAACCCTAACTCCAACCCTAACCCTAACTGTAACCCCAACCCTAACCCTAACTCCAACCCTAACTGTAACCCTAACCCTAATTCCAACCCTAACCCTAACTGCAACCCTAACTGTAACCCTAACCCTAACTCCAACCCTAACCCTAACTGCAACCCTAACCCTAACTGTAACCCTAACCCTAACTGTAACCCTAACCCTAATTCCAACCCTAACCCTAACTGCAACCCTAACCCTAACTGTAACCCTAACCCTAACTGCAACCCTAACCCTAACTGCAACCCTAACTGTAACCCTAACCCTAACTCCAACCCTAACCCTAACCCTAACCCTAATTCCAACCCTAACCCTAACCCTAACTCCAACCCTAACCCTAACTGTAACCCTAACCCTAACTGTAACCCTAACCCTAACTCCAACCCTAACCCTAACCCTAATTCCAACCCTAACCCTAACCCTAATTCCAACCCTAACCCTAACTCTAACCCTAACCCTAATTCCAACCCTAACCCTAACTGTAACCCTAACCCTAATTCCAACCCTAACTGTAACACTAACGCTAGCTCTGACTCTAACCCTAACAGCCACCCTAACCCTAACTATAGAGCTCCTCGGCCGAGGGAGATCCGAACTGGTCGGTCGGTCGGGCCCGCCAAACCGGCCGGGTCGATGGGGCTCTCGACGGTATTCGTCGGCCGAGGTAAAAGTGATTGAAAAAAGTCTGGAGGGGTGGCCGGGGAAATCGATCGGTTCCCGACGGAGGACCGGCCTCTGGAATGCCAAAACGGTTTAGT